>NC_138534.1:16667886-16900386 GCF_964234715.1 Podarcis melisellensis | reverse complement strand
TAAAGCTTGTGCCACAGTAATAACTAAGGCTACCTCCAGACTGTCAATAGGTTGCAGGAGGGATTTGCTTGCAAGCTGGAAATTTAGGTTTGTGCAATTTGAGTGCATTGCAGAGCTATGGGACAACAGAATCAATTTTAAAAGACTTTTTGTGGTTAGGAAAATGATGAGGAAAGGCACTAAAAAGTGTGAGATAATGATTGACTGATGGGAAGATGCATAGCCCTTATGAAAATTAATCAGAACGAATGCTCCAGAAAGAGCAGTCTTTGTGTAACCTCTGTGCAGACAAATCCAGAAAAACGCTCAAGAAAAGGGTTACCTGGAGGAGCCCTCAGGTTTTAAGGTGTCACAAGACTATTGTTTTTATTGTGACTGATTCGCAATTATCCTTCTGGAATCCAACACTCTCGTAGAAACATTATAGAAACAGACATGCAGCACAAAGATGCTACAATCTGTTCAGGGAATCCAGTCTTTCTATCCCATCCTCAGGGCTAGAGATGGATGGACCAGTCTGTTTCTGGTCCTGTGTCAGTTTTGCAATAGTTAATCTGTCTATCCTATTTCCTGAAAAATTATTTGATAAAAAACTGCACCCAAAATCCCATTTAACTTGTACACGTTTTCCCCTAAAATATTCTCTTGAGGTACATTTTTTAATGCATTTCTGTGTTCTGTTTAGCAAAAAAACTGCATCACAAAATTTGAAGAATCGCACAGTCCAAAGAATAACTACGTTCTGATACGTGCATTAGTCCTGGCAATGTAAATTAGGTCTGTTCACTTTAAAACATGGACTAAACAAATAATTTTTAAGAACCCCTAATTAGGTCCTAGTTTGCTGCACTGAAATAGCATAAGAGCTTTTCTGGATTACACCAAAGTCCATCTTGTACAACCATCAAAATGGGGAAGGGCTGTGGCTCAGTGGCAGAGAGTCTGTTTTGCCTAAAGAAGGTCCATCTTCCATCCTCAACATCTCCAGATAGAGCTGGGAAAGTGTCTTGCCCCAAACCCTGGAGAGCTGGATGAGGAAGGGTGGTGGGAGCTGCCCACCCAAGACACACACACCCCAGGAGGACACAATTGAAGATGTCTTAGATCCCGGATCTTGGTGGTGGGACACTGGGGAGAAGTCTGGGGAAGGGATGAGCTGAGACGCGCTAGAAGCACAGAGGGTTGAACAGTCAAGGGAGGGTCAGGAGAAGGAGGTCCTCCCATGACAGGATTATTTATTATATATGGAATTTATATACCGCCCTATACCCGGAGGTCTCAGGGTGGTTCACAGGACAAAATCAAAATATATAATCAAAATAAAAGCAACAACCCGAAACCCCACCACATTTTCATCGTCATCAAACCTTTTATTGGCATCACATCCAAACATCCAAAACAAATCAATACAGAATTACCACTTCCCCGGTGTCACAAAACATTTGCTAAAAGAAAGGAGGCAGAGCAGTCTATCGTCACATCTCTTGGTCTCCAGGGAGATCAGACGTCTGGAGTGTATTTTGACGACAAAAAACCAAATAGAGATATTTAGCCACTAACTTGGTGAGCTCTTGATCATTCCCCAGTAATAGAAAATGTATGACCACCAACTCTTGTTTCCATTTGGGGATGCAGAGTTGATCTAGAAATTGCTGAAGGAGACCAGCATATAGTTTACAATTGAGAACCATAGTGTAAGGGTTTCCACCAGGTGGTCTTCACATGGGCAAGTTCTTTCTCCTTCCACCTGCCTGAGAACCTTCCCCAAAGTAGGTTTGATGGATTTGAATTGAACCTGGCCAGCGAAAATGCCCTTCTTTCTTGCAAGTGAAGCAGAAATTCAAGGTAATTGTGGTTAGTTTCATGTGCCTAAAAAAGTTGAAAATAAAAAGGGAAACATGTTCCCAACCACATTTTGAAAAGGCATAGGATGTGAATCAAATCAACCAAAGGCCTTGTTAAAAAAGAACATTTTTGCCAGGTACCTAAAGATGTATAATGAAGGTACCAGGTAAACTTCCCTGGGGAAAGTGTTCCACAGACAGGAAGCCACTGCAGAGAATTCCTGTTCTTGTGTTGCCACCCTCTGGACCTCTCAAGGAGGAGGCACAAAAAGAAGGACCTCAGAAGATGATAGTGTTAGTGGCTTAGAGTCACAGTGTGAGTGCAGACTCAGAGAGGGAGAAGTCAGAAGTTGTTCTTGCTACCCAACAGCAGGACAGTCTCGGTTTTGCTGGCTCTCCTCCCCCGGAGACACCCGGATCAGGGAGAGTCCTACACATTGTTGAGCAATATGCCAGACAGGCCCAGAGGAGGAGCCCAAACCCTCAATGGACCCTTTGTCCACTTGGGAGGGATCCAGAATGAGAGACTAGAGGAGCAAGTGCTCAGTTTCAGGCATGTCTCAGCTGGATTAAGACGAGGACTCTCCAGTGTTATTTTTTGTTAACAAAAAGCAAAATGTATTGTGGGCCTTCTGTGCTTCCCTGGCCTGCAGATGACCTGGGCATGCTTGACAGCCAGTTGGTGTAGATAAGCTTAATGAACTAAATGGACTAACGGCCTGATATAGTAGAAGTCCCCTTCATATTGTTCCTCCTTGCTCGGTGCAATGGCAGACTTTGAGCTTTCAAATTTCAGCACTACCCTGTGCGACACCAGCACCCCTGCCCCACCTCTCTCGCTCCGCTCTAAGTCATGGTTGTGCCCCCCACTATGACACCCCCCTCGGCTCAGCGTCCAGTGTGGGTGAACTGGTTGTGCTCCCCTGCATCTGCTTCTGCTCAGCCAAAAGTTATGGGCATTTACCAACAGAACATACACATAACGGGTTATTCCATTGTTTGTCCCCAGCAGCTGAGATTTGAAGGAAGGTTCATTTGTCTTTGACAAACAATAGCTCCATGCTTTTCGATGAATCTGGCGAGTCCTAGGAGAAAACATAAATTGCATGCCGGCCCAAGGTCCCTTAAGTGTGTCAAACTGGAGAATTGGAGCCATGTCTCAGATAAGAACAACCATAAACACTGCTTAATGTTTTCTGGGCCTGTTTTTAAATAGCATGGATACCCCTCAGAATGGCAGAAATTGGCATCAGTCACGGCATCCTAAGTTGCTGCAGTGCCATGTCATTGTGAGTGTTTCTCTAGTTTGGTGGGACCCCATAGCACGTTACATTTCAGCAACCACAAGAACTATCTGCTCTTCTCCTTCTGCTATGGAACATGTGGCTGAGCCATTAGTGCACGGATGAAACCATGCCCTTCAATGTCCCCGATAATTGAACTAATGGCTCGTCTCTAACTTCAACAGGAGATTCAGGTTAATAATTATTAATAATTACTGGCACATCTTGGTTAAGAGCTTGCATTTTAAGAGCAACAAATTACATTTATCTTATCTGGTTTAAATGCTAGACGTTGCTGAGTTTATTACTTTCTCTTGGCTTATCATGTCCCAGGGAGCATACCACTCAGCAGTCATTTATTGTGAGAGCTGTCCTTTTTAAAGCCTAATTTGTTTCAGTTGTTAGCAGTGGGGGGGCAGGGGAGGAGACAAGAAAAGCTACTGGTTATTCTTGACAAGTTTTGTGCCTGTGCCCTGTCTATCACAATTCCTTGATTTCACCTTTGGGTCTCTCAGGTAAATCCTGATCTATTCGTTTGATTTTGTGAAATATCACTTAATTGTAAAACGAACAAACCCCCCAAGTGGTTTACAAAAAAAAAACACATTGCCTCAAGAAAATCAGAATGATTGAGAATAGAGGCGATTGTGATTAAGGGGTATGCAAATTGTCGAAGTGAAGTAACAGCAAATGCCATCAAACATCATCATCTGACAACAACAACAACAACAACAACAACATGGCAATGGCAGCACAGCATAATAAGATTAAAAATTGTTTAAGACTGTTTTAGATGAATGTAAAGTGACAGTCCCCATAAGTGTCAAAGAAGGGGTGACCATCCAAAGTTCGATTTGATGGAGTCATATATCTCTAATAGGGTAGGATACCATAAGCATGGGGCCTTGACTGAGCAGGCCCCCACCCGTCGGCCCAGTAGACCTGAAGGAGCATCTCCACCCCCAAGTGGGAGATAACCAGAGCATGCACCACTCTGGCAAGACAGTCCGCGGGCAGGTAGGGTCTCAGCAGACAGTGAAATGACTTGCATAGGTTCTGGCAGAAGACAAACCGCAGTAGAAAGGAAACAGTTCTGCATGTGATGAACACAAAGTGGAACAAACAAGCTTCTTTCATCCCTGCTGGCTTTCAATGCAATTTGGATGCCTTATGGTCCAATTGACCTGCACCAGAAAAAACCTCATGCAGCCCAAGTTCTGTATGTTTCCCACTCATAGTTTAGCATTTCCCCTCACTCCACTAGGAGCAACCAACAGAGGGTAGCAGGAAAGCCCAGATGTGTCACATGACATGTCTTTTTTATTATTATTTTAACGTTGACGGGGATAAAAATTTGGAGGTGCTGCCCTTAGAGGCAACTGCACCTCATGACGCCACATCTAGCCCTCTGCCTGTCATCCTATCTGCCTGCTGTGCAACGCATGGATCTTCCAGGAAAGCACATTTTGTCATTCACCAGACCTTGAGGCATTTTCAGTAAGCCACTTTCTGCCGCGGAGACGCAAGAAGCAAGCATCTTCTCTGAGATCTGTCCCCTGGCCCGCAGAGCGCCTATCGTTTCCCTGATTTGTTGTTATTGCTAATTGTATTAATACTCAGGCTTGCTAATACAGCACAAAAGCAAAATGTATTGCAAGTAATAAAAAGCTTTTAGAGACAATATTTAAACAAGTCAGGCATTTCCTGGCAGCTAATGACTGGCTGGCTTAAGTTGAAGGTCTGTGATAACACGGAGAGCTGTTAACCTATGCAGCCATTAAGCTTCAGGAAACACCTGACCCTGGGATCACTAATGGTCTTATAAATCACAGAAACACCAGACAAGAAGGGGGTGGGGAAAATGCCATATCAGCACAGAAAGCTGAAAATTTCACTTCAGGTTTCAGAAGATTTTGTGATCAGGAAAGAGGAACATTATTTCCCTTAGTACTGTTATTCGAGTATTACATCTTACAGAGAATCAGCTGAAGATATTGGGCTGTAATAATGAGTGATTAGAACTATGAAACACCCTAAGGACCACTTTATTTTATTTTATTTTAGATGCACATCTAAGATGTTTTAAATATAGAACTAAAAGTATAAAGTGTGATGGGAGCCATTCCCTGCCAAAAGCATATTTTCTGAACGCATATGGGTAGAGTTAATGAGATTGCCAACTTTTCATCTGGGCCCCGTAATTATGCCTTTTAACTTTAATTAGGCTTGATGGGTTGACATTAGCAGGTGATGATGACTCTCAAGATTCTCCTGTGTTCCCAAACCCTGGACGTTATAAAAGACAACTGCAACTTATGTCAGAGCAAAATACTATGAAACTATTCAACAAAGAATCTTTATGTGAACTTTGTGTGCTTGCATTATTTGCCCTGGAAGTCCTTGCCACTTCAACACAACCCCATTCCCCTCTCCTTCCTCCAAGTTTCCCCTACCCCATATTTCCAGGGGTCTCAGCAGATTCTTAGGGGACACGGGTGGCGCTGTGGGTTAAACCACAGAACCTTAGGGCTTGCCGATTAGAATGTCGGCGGTTCGAATCCCCACGACGGGGTGAGCTCCCGTTCTTCGGTCCCAGCTCCTGCCCACCTAGCAGTTCGAAAGCACGGCAGTGCAAGTAGATAAATAGGTACCGCTCCGGCAGGAAGGTAAACAGCATTTCCGTGCGCTGCTCTGGTTCGCCAGAAGCAGCTTAGTCATGCTGGCCACATGACCCGGAAGCTGTACGCCAGCTCCCTCGGCCAATAAAGTGAAATGAGCGCCACAGCCCCAGAGTCAGTCATGACTGGACCTAATGGTCAGGGGTCCCTTTACCTTTACAGCAGATTCTTGGCACTCATCACATGCCAGTGTGAGTATGGGACACACTCAGACATGTCTCACATCCATAGGTCTTCACCCCCAGCCAACCAGCATCTTAGGTAAAAAATATACACACATCACTACAAACATATCCAACTGAATAATCGTCAAAGTGTTAAACTGTACATTGAATGGCTGGGAAACACACAAGAACAGACCAGTCCATTTTTCTCTCGTCTCTGATGGCAAAACCCTGTCAGGGTGAAAAGCTGGATTTGGGATACATCCAAATTGGGAAACCTGAATTTACACATGTCCGCATGATGGGAAATGGCCTGCCCCACAAACCAGGTTTTATTCTAGGGTTAGCCAAGAAGCGAGCAAAATCTACTGGATTTGAATCTCCGTTACCTGTTTAAGAAGGGTACAGGACTTGTTGTTGTTGTTGTTGTTGTTGTTGTTGTTGTTTAATCATTTAGTCGTGTCCGACTCTTCGTGACCCCATGGACCAGAGCACGCCAGGCACTCCTATCTTCCACTGCCTCCCACAGTTTGGTCAAACTCATGATGGTAGCTTCGAGAACACTATCCAACCATCTTGTCCTCTGTCGTCCCCTTCTCCTTGTGCCCTCAATCTTTCCCAACTCCAGGGTCTTTTCCAGGGAGTCTTCTCTTCTCATGAGGTGGCCAAAGTATTGGAGCCTCAGCTTCAGGATCTCTCCTTCCATGAGCACTCCGGGCTGATTTCCTTCAGAATGGATAAGTTTGATCTTCTTGCAGTCCATGGGACTCTCAAGAGTCTCCTCCAGCACCATAATTCAAAAGCATCAATTCTTCGGCGATCAGCCTTCTTTATGGTCCAGCTTTCACTTCCATACATCACTACTGGGAAAACCATAGCTTCTACTATACGGACCTTTGTTGGCAAGGTGATGTCTCTACTTTTTAAGATGTATAAGATGTATAAGTATTTAACTTATTATTCACAACTATTCTCATGATGCAGGTGTGCCAAGGTGTTGTACCTGGCATGGGAGTTACAATGAGACACAGGGAATCCCATCAGATTCAGTATGGTGTGGTGCTTGCCTTCTGGTTTGTTAAGCCAGTACATCGCTGCTGGATGCCACATAAAGCAACTTTAATTGGGAGCTACAGAAGTGGGACATTTAATTGGGAGGTGCAGAAGTGGGACAGGTGCTTTAAACTTAGCAGGAGCATTTAACCTCATTTTTGTTCTACCTTGGCTTCAGGAGTGCTCACTCAGCACAGTCCTCCCTGCTGCTGTGCTCAGCCCAAGTCCTACCACAATTATCTATACTTTTCTCGGCGACCAAGGCTCTTCAGCAACCTATTAACTTTGCATTCTAGAAATATACTCTGTGTGTGTGTGTGTGTGTGTGTGTGTGTGTGTAATATGGGTACCAGCTATTTGTTTGCGTGGCGAGTTCCCGCCTCCCCCCATAGAAATAAAGACACAGGACACAAGAATTTGAGTTAATGGGTCAAATTAGGCCACAGCTTTATTGATTACAGGAATTGAGCGGTATTGGCTTAGGCATTGGTCCTACAACTAACCGGCCTGGCCGGTGAGGGTTAAACACCAGTGGGAGGAGTCCTGCTGAGGCACGTCAACTAGGACCTCCCCCGGGGGTCACCGCGTGGGGGCGTGCCGTGGGCCCACACCTCCATAGGCTTAGGACAAGGCCACACACCCCAGAATCCTTTACCGGACTACCCTTTATTTGGGAGAAGGTGATGGCGCTCCCTCTCCCCCTTCATCTGCATAACAATAGACTGTACCCCCACCAATGACTCCCTGCTATCGCGTGGGGCTAGAGCCAGCCCCCGCGAGTGTGGGGAGGGGTGTGAAGCCCGCAACCCCACCTCCTCCCTAGCTCAGAAGTGGATTTCTCATACCAAAACATGATGCAACTCAAAATAGTAGAAGCTGAAGTTATACACTAGAGTTAGGGAATTTGTGGCCCTCCAAATACTTCTGGACTCCAGCTCCCGTTATCCTTGACCGTTGGCCAAGCTGGTCGGAGCTGATGGGAATTGGAATTCAGCAACCTCTAGATGGCTGCAAGTCCATCCTGTCAGGAGCTCAGCCTACACTCAAGTAGGACCCTGGCGTGTTCTCTCCCTCCTGGTCGTTTGTTCAGGAGCTTCAAAAGCTTTCTTCAGCCCGAACATCACAGCGACTGATGCCAACAGACACCGGCACACTTAGGGATCCGCAGAGTCTTCACAACTTGCGTGACCGACCTCAGCAACTCAGCATTTTGGCTAATCTACTTTATTTACATATAAACACACACAGATCACTGCAGCATGGCTCCCTCTCTCTCTAGCATCAGACAGCAAAGAGGAAAAGAACAAAGTATAATAGTCCCACCTCATGGAACACAGTAACACAAACATCCTAACTCCATCACTTCCCACTCTGTGGAGTCAAAACATATACTGTCATGTGATAGACAGCAATCCCATAACTGCAATCATGGAGCAGGAATTCTAACACGTTCCCCCCCCCCCCAGCCCTGTTATGCAACTCATATTAGTTGCCAATTACTTTCCAGGCCCAGTTCAAAGTGCTGGTGTTGACCTGTGAAGCCTTGGGTGTGACCTCAGCTGCTTCGCAAGGACGTGGAAGTCATGTCAGAGGCCCCGCGAGGCCTCGGACACCATCTCTGAGGCCCTACAAGGCCTCGGACACAACCTCTGGTGCTTTGCAAGGCACTGGAAGTCATGTCGGAGGCCCCACGGTATGGGTGCCGAGCATCCGAAGCATAATTTTTGTGGGTGCCTGGGCACCCAGGGCCCCCTATAGCTGGCGCCAGTGCTTCAGAGGGTCAGAGTTGCTATTCCCCTTCAGGGATGACCTGAGATATTGTGCTGCCTGAAGCGAATGATGACCAGGCTACCAATGGAATCTTCAACGGTGTCAATGGGGCAGCATCCTTCGCTGAACCTGAGGGGTAGCCAGATCGCTCAGAGTGCGTATGGCACATATAGCTCTGCCCAACCCCCTTCCCCAAAGCCTCAGCCTCACTCTGCCTAATGATAGAGCCAGCCTGGTTCTTAAATTACAATGGCAATAATTGGACGCTGCTAAATTCTCTATCTCTGGAAACACCAGTAAAGCCATAATTCTGGCTGATGTTCCACATGCAGCTATGTGCAAGTAAGTGGCATTGAACACTGTAAGACTTACCTGGACACAGAAAATTCTACTAAATCAGGCCTAAATTCCACAGAAGCATGCATTGATTTCGGCTACCATGTAGATTCACAGGGAGGTTAAAGATTATGAGCCAGGAAATAGAACATTGAGAGGCAAAGTGAAAGAGAATGTCTGTCCTGGAACTAGCAGGCAAACCATTTATTTATTTGTTTGTTTGTTTGTTTGTTTGCTTGCTTATTTATTTATTTTTACTACTACTACTACTACTACTACTACTACTGTTTGAATCTATATACTGCCGTTTACCCGCAGGTCTCAAGAAACCTCCCTTACAATGGGCAATGCATGTCCAACAACCACACATTCAATTTCTTTACGAATAAATATTCATTTTTAGAACCTAAGTTTTTTTAATAAATAAAAATAAAAAGCGACTGCTTCCACTATTTTAGATTTCGTTCAAATTTATTACTTATTCCAGCAATGTTTTTGGACATATGAGGAAATCACTGGAATGCAATCAGGTTTGTGTGTGTAATCGGTTCAACAATCTTAAAAGTCATGGCTTGTACAAAACAGCTTATTTGAATACAATGCCCTTTTTTTGAATTATTTAAATGTATCCTGCATGTATTTAGATTGCAGGAAAAGCCCCAAGTTGGTAGGTATCTAGATCTAGCAGCCGAAGAGGATTCATCTATGTTCATAAAAAGGAACTAAAAATATCTATATAATTTGAAAAACCCTCTAACCTTAAATCACCGGTCATGGGAAATATAAACCTTTACTGAGAAAGGACATTTTGACAAGAAAATGAATATATATGACTAATCATTTAATGTGAGAACAGCTTCCCGAATTTTCTCTCTCTCAAATGTGACTGAAATTTTACATTATCCATAAATTACATTATCATTCTCTTACATGGGCATACCAATAACCTTCTCTTTTTCTCATTGTTTCTGAATTTCATCCCAATCTCTCTGACTTCTCCAATCACTTTCCAAGTCTTCCTTTGACCACCATATCTCCTCCTTTGCTCCACCTCACCCCATCCCAGACCTTAAGAGCAAAAGTGGTTGTGAACCTTGTAGGCATTTTGCTGTGAAGAGTTTTTATCACCAGGGATTTCTTTCCTTCAAAGGCCCTGCCCAAGAGCACAGAGAAGTCAGAGGAGATACATTGGTGAACATTGACCCAGCAGATGACCCAGCAGAAGAGGAAGAACTGGCACCGAGGATACAGTCATACCTCTTGTTACGTTTGCTTCAGGTTACGTTCTTTCAGGTTACGTCCCGCAGTGACCCAGAAGTACCGGAAAGGATTACTTCCAGGTTTCGCCGCTTCCACATGCGCAGACGTGCAAAATTACATCATGCACATGTGCAGAAGTGGCGAATCACAACCCGCGCGTGCGCAGACGCACAACTGTGGGTTGCATTCCTTTCATGTTGCAAACGGGCCTCCGGAACGGATCCCGTTCGCAACCAGAGGTACCACTGTACAAGCTTCTCGGTCTCCATCAGCATGCTGAAGAAATGGTTTTTGCCTATGCTCCTCTCTGATATGCTAGCTTTCTATGTGCAGGGTTTTATTTGGTACTCAAACCTGAGAAATCAACCCCTCAGTTTGAAGCGGTATGGATCAGGAAGGATTATAATTAATAATAATAATAAAATATTATTTATACGCCACCCATCAGGCTGGGTTTCCACAGCCACTCTGGGCAGTTCCCAACAGAATATTAAAAGGACGATAAAACATCAAACATAGAACACTTCCCTAAACAGAGCTGCCTCCACATGCCTCCTGAAAGTCAGATAGGTGTTTATTTCCTTGACATCTGATAGAAGGGCCTTCCACAGGGTGGGTACCACCACCAATAAGACCCTCTGCCTGGTTCCCTGTAACCTCACATCTTGCAGGGAGGGAACTGCCAGAAGACCCTCAGAGCTGGACCCCGGTATCCGGGCTGGACGATGGCAGTGGAGATGCTCCTTCAGGTATACTGGGCTGAGGCCAGGTCAGCACCAACACTTTGAATTGTGCTCGGAAATGTACTGGGAGCCAATGGAGGTCTTTCAGGACCGGTGTTATGTGGTCTCAGCAGCCAATCCCAGTCACCAGTTTAGCTGCCGCATTATGGATTAATTGCAGTTTCCAGGTCACCTTCAAAGGTAGCCCCACGTAGAGCACATTGCAGTAGTCTAAGCAGGAGATAACCAAAGCATGCACCACTCTGGCAAGACAGTCCACAGGAAGGTAGGATCTCAGCCTGCGTACCAGATGGAGCTGGTAGACAGCTGCCCTGGACCCAGAATTGGCCTGCGCCTCCATGGATTCTACAATGTAGTCTCTCCAGAAAAGGATGCATAAATTGGCTCATTCCTACAGACAATGACTCCCTCATTTCCTATATGGAAGTATCAAGACCCACCGTGTCACCTGGGGGGAAATGCATTAACATTCTCAAAGAATGATGTGCAAACTCTCTTTTTAGAAAAACCTATCACAGCAGTATCCTTGCACGCACCAGGACCTATGCTGTCTTGCCATATCCTGCTTAGGCACAGTGGTATGCAAGAGTACTCCATCTCAACCCCCTTGCCCTGTTGCTGTCGAGCCTCCGTTTGAAGGGTGCTTTTGCTTCGCAGAAGTCTGTAAAATAAAGAGGCTGCAGCAAAAGCTAATTTTCAGCGCTCACCTTTTAGCTCTTTTCCTTGCCATATCTCATGTATTTTTCTCTCCTCTCTCTCTCTCATTCATGCTATAGCTGTGGTGCTGAATGCCAATGAGACGACGCGGTGCGGCCCCAGCCAGTCATTTTCAGGCAATTTCTGCAGGGTACCAAATAGTCAACCCACACTTTTTTGAACCTCAGATGTGGTTGGGTCAACCAATTACGCACGCTATTTTGGTAGTAACCATGGCTACCCTCGGAGAGGTGGGGATTTCGAATACCCACTCCTTGGACTCACTCTGCAGAAAGGAAATGCAAATCCGATTTTGCGGTGAAACCTGAGTTTGCTAAGGACGGTGTTAAAAATCACAAGGATTTGTAGGGGAAGGAAGCTCCATGGGGCTCTTGGCGCCTTGATTCTTTACCCCCAGAGTCCTGAACATCTGCAAACAATATGCATATATTTGAGTGGCAGTACTGGGCGTGCATGGAGAGAGGGGGAATATCGCAGACGGAGGATTGGAAATTACAAAGGGAAGTTCCGCAATGAGACCTCTGCTTTGCATTTGAAGGCTCTGTGGAGAGAGAGGAGCTGTTTTTTGTCCATTTGCTGCATTTCCAGCTGCTCACCGGTCCCATCAATAATCCTCTGAAGTGAGGGGGTGGGGAGGCAAATTTGTTTTTCAGCAGGCTCACTTGCCCATCCTTGTACTCCTCCAGCGCTACCCGTGATATATATGGCTATGAAAAGAAATAACAGACCCAAATAGGAAAACAAGCCATGCATACAGTGAGCATCTTCAAGGACCAATCCACAGAAAGCAGAGTGACTAACACACACACACCGCAACTCCTTTCTGCAGCAGCCCATAGCGATTTGCAAGGGGCCGTTATCAACACCTCATGCTTACAAATGAAGTGAATCCCAGCCCATGACATTGCAAAGTAGCTAATAAAGAAAGACGTGAGTTTCTGCTGGAAAGGTTCTGAGGGGGGGAGGGGAATGCTTCTCGGCCCGAGGCCCACAGCACAAGGGAAGTGAAATATACTCGGAGTCGAGTGTGGATTTCATGCTCTTTATTCAGCTCATAGTAGCGAGGAATAAAAGTTTCCCCACAATATCTGCTTTATATACATGATTTACACAATGGGCCACACGTGATTGGCTAATCCCGGAATTCTCCTGTAGGCCAATCAGGTTGCGGATTCACTTCCACCTGGAGCTGGATTGGGTGGCTCCTGCAGACCAATCATACTGCTGCATTGTTCTAGGACCAATCAGACTGCTGCATTCTGGATCCTATTGTTCTAGGACCAATCAGACAGCTGCATTCTGGATTCTATTCAACTCAGTACATAACAGAAAGAGACCTTTTTGGCTAGTGAGCTGGGCAAGGAGGACAAGCTCAACTGCCTGAAAATTTACAAGCCAGTCAGGATATAGTTCCACTCCATCTTTAGAATAGGCATGTGGAGTTGTTGTATGTCACATGTCTGTTTACTTCCAGCACAGCCTGCTGGGAACTTCCGTTGTATATAGCTTTTGCTTATGCCTTTTTGCTTGGACACGAAGGGAAGAAGACATGTTTTTCCTTTGTCCTGATGATGAATAAAATGCTTATAAATATGCTTACATATGCCTCTGTCCGTCCTTCTGTTGCAAAGCGTTCTTATCTCTGCTGGCTTGCGTGCTCAGTCTCTAAAGGTCTCTGAGGCTTGAGTCTCAGTTTTTGATGCTGTTAGGAGAACCGGAGTTCACCTGGCTGCTGGCCAGTGGGCTGGAGCCAGCTGGGGGCCTGTCAATTGCCCCCGTCTCCCTGGACACATCCCAACAGTCAGGAAGCATGTCTGCTGTCCCATTAACTAGGTTCAGGGGTCCCAAGCCCCACTGAATAACCTCTGGGCAACTTGCAGGAGCCACATACAGGTGGTGGCCAGGGTCAGACACAAAACTGGGTAGAGTGACAAGTGCAAATTTTGCCTTCTACAGGCAAAGTCCTCATATTCTGTCCATCTGTCTCTACTTCCAACTGCCTGGGACCACATAACACCAGTCCTAAAAGACCTAGACTGACTCCAAGTACGTTTCCGAGCGAAATGCAAAGAGTTGGCCCTGACCTTTAAAGCCCCAAATAGCCTCAGCCCAGTATACCTGAAGTTGCAGGAGTGTCCTTTGCCTTCATTTGACAGTTCCCTATACAGTGGTACCTCGGGTTAAGAACTTAATTTATTCTGGAGGTCTGTTCTTAACCTGAAACTGTTCTTAAACTGAGGTACCACTTTAGCTAATGGGGCCTCCCACTGCCGCCGTGCCACTGGAGCACGATTTCTGTTCTCATCCTGAAGCAAAGTTCTTAACCCGGGGTACTTTTTCTAGGTTAGCGAAGTCTGTAACCTGAAGCGTATGTAACCCGAGGTACCACTGTAGTTTTATGGGCACTTATGTAATCATAACCATTTCACTGGCTGTAATGGTTCTAGGGGTTCCTCGTGCATAAGCCGGTGCCAACACCTGCCTGGGTTGCCTGAGTAAACCTTTTCTGTCCAGACAGCCACTCACCCATGGCTGTCTCAATCGCTGACAGAATCCGTCAGTGGGCGTTTCTTAAACTTCTTCCAGCAAAGAAGCTCTTTGATGCCTAGTCTCCACCTACTCTCCCTGCGCGGAAGCCTTCTGCGCAAGGAGGGCGTAGGCAGCGGAGGACCCTTACTCTCCCCGCTGGTCCCCAGCAAGGAGTCATCGGACCGCCTCGCCGATTCCCCCATCTGCCCCCCTTCTCCACTGGTGCTACGCTGATTCTCTTCCCCAGAAGATGGGCTGCCTCTCCCCATCCCGGGACGCTCTCTGGAATCCCTCTGGAGCTTGCTCTCTCCCTCCGGCACTGATGGCAGTTCCCTGACACTGGCTTTGGCTCAGTATACCTGAAGGAGCCTCTCCACCCCCATCATCCAGCCCAGACACTGAGGTCCAGCTCTGAGGGCCTTCTGGCAGTTCCCTCAGTCTGAGAAGTGAGGTTACAGGGAACCAGGCAGAGGGCATAGCTGTCAACGTTCCCCTTTTTTAAAGGGAAATTCCCTTATTCCGAATAGGATTCCTCACAAGAAAAGGGAAAAGTTGACAGCTATGGTAGAGGGCCTTCTCGGTAGTGGCACCCGCCCTGTGGAACGCCCTTCCAGCAGATGTCAAAGAGCTTATGTGATTTAAAAAATACATCTGAAGGCAGCCATGTTCAGGGAAGCTTTTAATGGTTCATCTTCCATTATGTTTTTATATGTGTTGGAAACCGCCCAGAGTGGTTAGGGCAACCCAGTCAGATGGGTGGGGTGGTACTACTACTACTACTACTACTACTAAACTTAGGACGTCCCTATTTTCATCAGAGAAATGTTGGAGGGTATGAAACTGAAGTTTGAGAATCATCTCACGGGATGATGCCGCATTCTGGATTAGTTGTAGTTTCCGGGTCACCTTCAAAGGTAGCCCCACGTAGAGCGCATTGCAGTAGTCCAAGCGGGAGATAACCAGAGCATGTACCACTCTGGCGAGACAGTCTGCAGACAGATAGGGTCTCAGCCTACGTACTAGATGGAGCTGGTACACAGCTGCCCTGGATACAGATTTGACCTGTGCCTCCATGGACATCTGTGAGTCCAAAATGACTCCCAGGCTGCGCACCTGGTCCTTCCGGGGCACAGTTACCCCATTCAGGACCAGGGAATCCTCCACACCTACCCGCCTCCTGTCCCCCAAAAACAGTACTTCTGTCTTGTCAGGATTCAACCTCAATCTGTTAGCTGCCATCCATCCTCCAACCGCTTCCAGACACTCACACAGGACCTTCACCACCTTCACTGGTTCTGATTTAAAAGAGAGGTAGAGCTGGGTATCATCTGCATACTAATGAACACCCAGCCCAAACCTCTCACGGGATCTTGCAAGATGCAGAAGGGGCTGAGGAATAAAAGCAGGATATAACTTAAAAATAATAGCACAATTAACCCACCCAGTTACAGTATGATTTTATGGCCCAGTTCGCACATATATTTAGGCATCTTAGTGGCATGACTTGCACAGCACATACACCATTCATTTAAAGCACAAAGAATCCTGGGAGCTGTGGTTTGCTAAGGGTGCTGGGAATTGTAGCTCTGGGAGGGGTAAGTCGCAGTTCCCAGAATTCCTTGGGCTTTGAGTGTGCTTTTAATAGATGGCATGGAACCACAAAACATTTGACTGCTTGCCTCTTCTTCTGCATTCCTCTCAATATGATGAAAATAAAAGTGATTTCTGTCTCTTGCACCCTTCATCTCTGGTTGTTTTGTGAAATTGGTATCTCTGCTTCCTGATAACAAAAAAAACTGAGCAAGGGAAGGGGGGGGAAATATTTTATTTCCATGATTCATATCGGTTTATCATAAAAGCAGCATAAATGAAAGGCGATCAGAAGAGCTCCCATCAATGCAATGAAAGAGAAAATATCTCGATCAAGTGTTTCAATTATCATTCTTTCATTGAGTCCTACAAGCAGGTATTGAGTTGATACTATAATTCATCAAAAGATAAAGCACTACTGAAGTCTTTTAACTCTCCACATACTTGCAGGCTAATTATTTCTACACATATTTCTTTATTTAATATGTTTCCTACCCACCTTCTCACTCACCACTGAGTCCAATGTACAATCATACAAAACAAAATCACAATAAAATTGTGTGTGTGTGTGTTGGACTTTTAGATGAGTATATGTGTTTTTCTGTTCATTCATGTGTTAAATAATACCATGGGGGGCAGTTATTGTTTTTGTTTGCTATTATGGTGTGTATTTTTGTGGGGGGTTTTGTACAGTGGTACCTCAGGTTACATACGCTTCAGGTTAAATAGGCTTCAGGTTACACACTCCACTAACCCAGAAATAGTGCTTCAGGTTAAGAACTTTGCTTCAGCATAAGAACAGAAATCGGGCTACGGCGGCGCGACAGCAGCAGGAGGCCCCATTAGCTAAAGTGGTGCTTCAGGTTAAGAACAGTTTCAGGTTAAGAACAGACCTCCGGAACGAATTAAGTACTTAACCCGAGGTACCACTGTATCTGTGAACCTCCCTGGGATCTTTGAATGAAGGGCAGTATAGAAATTTAATAAATAAAAACATTTATTATCACGTGTTTTGTGCACTTGTGTGTGTGTGTGTGTGTTGTGAACTACCTTGAGATCTACAGATGAAGGGCTGCATACAAATTAAATAACTAAATAATAAATAAATAAAATCAAAGTATTGTTGCATGAATTGGCTTGTTTGCAGTTAGGTCCTGCCCTGGATCTCACTGAGTGACCAACACAATTTCGGTTAACTTTGTTTAGGAGAGAGGAATATGTGTTGCTGTGTTTGGGAGCAATGCACTGATAATCATCATCATCATCATCATCATTTATTATTTATACCCCGCCCATCTGGCTGAGTTTCCCCAGCCACTCTGGGCGGCTTCCAACCAAATATTAAAATACAATAGTCTATTAAACATTAAAAGCTTCCCTAAACAGGGCTGCCTTCAGATGTCTTCTAAAAGTCTGGTAGTTGTTTTTCTCTTTGACATCTGGTGGGAGGGTGTTCCACAGGGCGGGTGCCACCACCGAGAAGGCCCTCTGCCTGGTTCCCTGTAACTTGGTTTCTCGCAGCGAGGGAACCGCCAGAAGGCCCTCGGCGCTGGAAGGGAGTTAATCTCTGCAATGTAATCTAGGTGCCCAGAGTGTTCACATTGTAAATTGTTTCAAATGGCTCTTGACATGTGCATAGTGTGAGCTTCTGCATTCTGACTTGCAGGTAAGGAAGATGTACCAGCATTGAGCTAGGGTTGTCTACCATTTTATTTTGCCGGAATACCTGAACTTTGCATCGCTCCAAGGGTGTTATGGGAGGGAAACCGTAAGCGGTATATGAAAGAAACTTTCCTCCCGTAATGTCTTCAGGTGTCTTCTGCAAAATTTAACTGTAACTTCTGGGAGCGGCCACTGAAATCAACAGTAAACAAACAAGCAAAAGGGAAAGGAAACGATTATGAATACTGAAAAGAATGCGAGTCTAACAAACAATTAACAAAATGAATGCGATTTTAATGAGTTATTACGGAACGAAAGAAGTCTCTTGCACACTGTGCTTATTTCCTGTTTTAGAATATTGGCTTTATACCAAAAGCTGAACAATTTCCATGAGTTGCAGAACTTGATGCTGCTATCAGGCTTCAAGAATGTTGGTTTTTTAAATGTATTTTTATTCAAGATTTTCTTGGTTTACAAAAGTATGTGCAATGTCTCTCTCTCTCTCTCTCTCTTTCTCCAAGTAACATATTTTACAGATCAGTTTCATTTGTTGAGACATTAGGAAAAAGAGAAGAAGAGGGGGAAAGGGGGGAGGGGGAAGATGGGTGGGAGTGGGGTTGAAACTTTGGATAGGGGGGAAGTAAATTTGGGGAGTTTCCATAATATGAGGTTTGTTCGACAACTTGAACAACCTGTGCAATCATCTATCAGTCCTCTCCCTATATGTCTTCTGACAAGAGGACTAATAGCAAGGTTGAGGAAATTTTTTTGGCCACAGGGCAGGTGCCACTACTGAGAAGGCCCTCTGCCTTCCAGAAGGCCCTCGGCGCTGGACCTCAGTGTCCAGGCTGAACGATGGGGGTGGAGACGCTCCTTCAGGTATATTGGGCCTTTGAGGCTGTTTAAGGTCAGCACCAACACTTTGAATTGTGCTTGGAAACGTACTGGGAGCCAATGTAGGTCTTTCAAGACTGGTGTTATTATTATTATTATTTTAATATATTTTATTTTTTACCAACCACCAAAACACAAACAGTGAAACCCCCCAGGTGGCTGATACATTGGGTATTCAATATTCAATAATATACATATTCAATAATATTCAATAATAACATATTCAAATCAACCATATGTACACTTCTACATACCTTAAAACTCCTACCTCCACAAGGTTTATTTAACTTTTAACATTTTAATTGCCCCAAATTGTTCAAACCTACCCAAATAATTCATTATCTTCTCAAACCAATCTTCCTCTTTCTCACTGACCTTAAGCCCTTTCATTCTATGTATCTTCACAGTTAGGTATTCTAAAATTATAATATTATTCAGTTTTTTCCTCCATTGGTTCACCCCTAGCTCTTCTGCATTTTTCCAAGACCGGTGTTACCGTGTTTTTTGCTCTAAAAGACTCACTTTTTCCCTTTTAAAAAGGAAGGGGAAATGTGTGTGCATCTTATGGAGCGAATGCAGGCTGCGCAGCTATCCCAGAAGCCAGAACAGCAAGAGGGATTGCTGCTTTCACTGCGCAGCGATCCCTCTTGCTGTTCTGGCTTCTGAGATTCAGAATAGTTTTTTTCTTGTTTTCCTCCTCCAAAAACTAGGTGCGTCTTGTGGTCTTAGAGAGCGAAAAATACGGTATATGATCCTGGCTGCTGCTCCCGGTCAGAAGTCTTGCTGCCGCTCATTTCTTCACACAATCAGCCACCCATCCCAATCCGCAGCTATGCAGGCAAGCAAGAAGTGTGATCAGAATTTCAGGACACTTCCAGCCAGACAAAAACATGCCAGGAAGTAAGGTCAGGATTGGATCTGGCCTGGGGAGATTGGGTTACATCCAAGGTTTTATTCAAGGTAGACCCAAGATAACAAATGCACCCTAAGTTGTGTCTTGTCCATTAATGTCAATGTGTCTGTTCTGAGTAGGGCTAGCAGTGGGTACAGTCAAGGTGTGTGGCTGAAGAGGAGGGTGTCCTGGGGGCCAGACAGAGATGACTGGAGGGCCGGAACTTCCCCATCCCTTTGCTAACATTGCCTGTGTGGTGCTCATGCCTGTGTATGTGTCTGCACATTAAAACACTCAATTACATTTTAATGACAAAAAAATGTTTGCAGAAAACTAATTTCCAACTTGCCGGCCCTTGTGAATATTCATGAGAGCCTCCATTATGCTTCTGAACACATTGTACTACTCAGACGTGAGCATGTGAGCTGATGCACCTGATGCAAAGGGAGGAAGAAATCACATGGACCTTTCTCCCCCTGGTCAGTCCATTTTTGCTAATCAGGCTTCCATAGGAAGACCTGGCAGAGAGTCATTTTTAGGGGAAATCTCAATCTCTCTCTCTATGTTAAAAAGTAAAAAAATAAATAAAAATAAACCGTGCGTTACGTAATTTTGAATCATGAATAACTTCAAGGAAATGGCGAACTGCTCGCAGAGAGTCTGTAAGCAGGAAACAAGGCAAAATTTGTCAGATAAATTATTCATTATGAATTAGTCACCCAGCTCTAATTAAACTATTAGTGCAGCTAAGTAGAGAAAAAGATCCTCCAATGTAGAATCACCCACCCCTCTTGTGTCAGTGGTAGTCAGACTGAAAAACACTGGTTCTGCCCAAGGACAGGACTTGATCACACACGGAACTAAATTCGGCATGGGGTGCCAGGATATCTAGGGCACAGAGATCACACATATTCTGGCAAGTTTCTCTCTTCTACGCCAGCTTCAGGTTTGTTTTGAACTTCATCAAGACATGCTCTTTTTTATATATATAATATTTTTATTAGTTTTCAATTACAATAATCCAATAATAGTCTCATTATAACAATGCCACATTATAATACAATTACTAATACCAATCATTCAGATGCCAAATTACGTAATTTAGGTGGTCCCCCACGTGCTAAAATGGATGGTTTGATTATTTACTTTATTTCTGTGTTCCTAAATCTTATTAATAGCAAGTATTTTTCGCTCCATAACACGCACCTGATCATAAGACGCACCTGACCATAAGACGCACCTAGTTTTTAGAGGAGGAAAACAAGAACAAAAATATTCTAAACGAAAGAGTGGATGTATGATTTTTGTGGTTCATGCTGTGGCCACAGACATGATATGTGATTTGATTGTGAGTTTGGGATAGCCCAATGCAAAAATACTGAGAATCCATGTGGATCTGTGCTTTGTAACCATGTTTTTGCGCCATTGCGGGCCCACAAAACAGTGGATGAGTGATTTATTTATTTTTTTGGTGCAGGCTGTAGCCATGGACATGCTGTGTGATCTGATGGTGAATTTGGGGTGACCTAATGCAAAAAGGATCCATGTGGATCCGTGCTTTGTAACCACGTTTTTGAGATGCATGTCAACACCTCCCAAACTGCAAATAAGATAACATTAGCATGGAGGTTTCCGTGGCAAAGAAGCCACATGTGTTCAAATTTATGCCATACACATTCATATTTATGCCATACAAATGACCATGACTTCAAAACATGCCACCCAAAACATGGAAATGATCTCAGGGCATGCGATCTGAGGGAAACTGAGGAGGAAGCCTTTGTTTTCCTTTATGCAAAGACAGAAGGATGATTGGGAGATTTTTTTAATATATAGTTATTTATGGTGATTTCTCTTTTTTAAAAAATAAGCCGATCTCAATCCTCTCTGAAAATTGCATCTCGAGACCTAAAAGCTATCCCCCCCCCCTTATCCCTGATGTGCATTTGGTACCTGTGATCATCCACAACAAAGCAACAATGAGACCACAGCTTTTCTTCAGCTGGAACTCACCAGAAATCAGTTCTGACACCTTCTCAGGTGGGTGCCATTGCCATTATAAGAGAACGAGGGAGGTGTTCATGGTGTGTTCCCGCACCTCTTTTTCTAGAAAAATAACACTGACTGAGACAATATTATTCCTAATTTCTTAAAGGCTGTGATTGAATAGAAGAAGAAGAAGAAGAAGAAGAAGAAGAAGAAGAAGAAGAAGAAGAAGAAGAAGAAGAAGAAGAAGAAGAAGAAGAAGAAGGGGGGGGAGGAGGGGGAGGAGGAGGAGTTTGGATTTGATATCCTGTTTTATCACTACCCTAAGGAGTCTCAAAGCGGCTAACAATCTCCTTTCCCTTCCTCCCCCACAACAAACACTCTGTGAGGTGAGTGAGGCTGAGAGACTTCAAAGAAGTGTGACTAGCCAAAGGTCACCCAGCAGCTGCATGTGGAGGAGCGGGGAAGCGAACCCGGTTCACTAGATTACAAGACTACTGCTCTTAACCACTACACTACATTGGCTCTCAATACATGTTAATGTAGAAATAAGCCCCACCGTGCATGCGTAGGGATTGGGTTGCATGTGTTGCAAGACTGATCCTGGCACTAAAACCAAGCTCCACCATGCTTTTCAAGTTATGTCCCTTTTGCAGCCTTCCTTGATACACTGCCTTTGGCTGCACCCCATTGATTCACAGCAGCTGAGATGTTAGCGCTCCATGTCTATGTCTTCAGACAAATCTGTTCTTTGCAATGCTGCTGCTGTAATAACAGTGTTTATATCTTCTCTTGGAGGAGACCACATGCAGCCACAAGGCAGGAGGTGGGCAAGGAAGGGATAACAAAAAAAGTGTCTGTGGATCAAACTCAAATAGCCTTTGCCCTCCAGATATTGTTGGACTATGACTCCCATCAGCTGTATCCAGCACAGCTGTGCTTGCTGAGGCTGATGGGAGTTGTAGTTCCACAATATCTGAAATGCACCAAGTCGGTGAAGGCTAACTACAACTTCCAAGTACTAGTGAGTCAAGAATGATTTGCCTTGTTTAAGGCATGGGGATATTCATATCGCTACTTGATGATTTAATCAAGGATCAAAGCAGATTTTGAGAAGAAGAAGAAGAAGAAGAAGAAGAAGAAGAAGAAGAAGAAGAAGAAGAAGAAGAAGAAGAAGAGAGTAGTAGTAGTAGTAGTAGTAGTAGTTTGGATTTGATATCCCGCTTTATCACTACCCGAAGGAGTCTCAAAGTGGCTAACATTCTCCTTTCCCTTCCTCCCTCACAACAAACACTCTGTGAGGTGAGTGGGGCTGAGAGACTTCAGAGAAGTGTGACTAGCCCAAGGTCACCCAGCAGCTGCATGTGGAGGAGCAGAGATGCGAACCCAGTTCCCCAGATTACGAGACTACCACTCTTAACCACTACACCACACTGGCAGAGAATGCTTTATTTTTCTTTATTTCTTTTTAAAAAAAAAAACCCAAAGCAAAATAATGTGATGTGGGGAATGTAAATAAATGCTGGAAATATAGTTCTGTTAATTTTGGCAACAATTCTGGTATCAGTCAGAGTGATCCATCATTACATATCTGAAGCAGCTCATTACAAACTCCCATCTACTTGTCAGAAGTTTTCTATCAATCACTGCAAGATCCAGAATGGCAACCTCCTAATCCAAAGTTTGGGGGAACGCTTTGTATTCCATCTTTTCATTATTCTGACACCTGCATTCCTCATCAGCAAAAATATTGCCGATGTCCATTCAAATTCCTATAATATCAACTTTAACAACAAAACACCGCAGATTGAAAAAGCTAATGGCTCTTCAATGAGCTGATAAGAACAAAAGGAAGTTACAAGTCCTTCATAATTGCAGATGAGTTTTGGATTTCTCTTTTGGACTGCCAGAGCACATTATTTTGAAAACAGCCAATAGAAGCTGCTCCAGTGAGGTGGAGCAATTGTAGATTAAGTGCAGAGTTTTGTGCATAACTGGAGTAGCTCTTCTGGCTTGTCAGCTTATCAAGCATCTATCTTTCCTTTACGGAGGATGTTATGCTTGTAAAGCCTTCAGAGGCTTCATTTTTTGCTTTGAAAGCTGCATGACTCCCCACTGCCACCACGTGGAGACTGCTAGATGTTTACAACCTCCACTAATGTAAAGTAGATGAGACTATACAATGACCTTTCATGTGTTGCAAAAGACAAAGAGCCCAGTGGCACGTTAAAGAGTTTTTATTGTGACATTAGGCTTCATAGACAGAGTTGCCATATTTTGAAGAGCAAAAAAAGAGGATGTTATGATGACTCTCATTTTAAATACCTCTGCTTATGTAGCCTATAGAACAGTGATGGCCAAACTTGGCCCTCCAGCTGTTTAGGGACTACAACTTCCATCGCCCCTAGCTAACAGGACCAGTGGTCAGGGATGATGGGAATTGTAGTCCCAAAACACCTGGAGGGCCAAGTTTGGCCATCACTGCTATAGAAGCTGTGATATATGGCTGGGGAGAGCAGGTGAAGAGAAGAGGAAAGCATGTCTTCAAACAACAGTTATGTTTATGGCTCGTCCAGAAAGTATAGCCAGAGATATTTTGGCAAATTAAAAAATTCCACCCGGGCAGAAATTTTACTCCTGGAAAAGAGGACATGTCCTGGGAAAAGAGGACACATGGCAACCCTATAGGATCAATTTTATCCGATGAAATGAATCCAGTATGTCTGTATACATAGGGGCTTACAGATCCTTCTGTTCATGGAACGGCTCTAGATCTAGAGGATGTTCCTGTTGGGATAAGTAGGGAGGCAATCTCTGCCAATTCCCCCTCCCCGTTGCAGCCTTTGGGGCTACCTTCCAACCCTCTAGAGCTTGAGGCCAGATTGCAATGGGTCTCAATAATCAATCCCATCTATAATGTTGTCAAATGAAATCAGGAGACAACTCTGACTCCCCATTCTCCCAGCATTTGCCCTCCCTAGCAACTTGTGGGGTGGAAGTGAGCTCCTGTCCTGGCAGTCTGGCATCTACAGTCCCACACAGACAACCAGGAACGTCCTCATTTATTGATCTGACATCATCTTTGAAGCAGTAGCTCACAGAGTCAGTTAGGCAATTTTCTTTAAAAAGAAAGTCCCTGCATTGCTCAGTTAAAGAAGTAAAAATTAACTACTGACTGCTTTGAACTTTGTATCGATTCTTTAGGAGCTCAAGAAAGAAATGGCACATCTCGGATACATAGAAAGTACAAGACAGATGGTGAGAAGAATGTATAGACAGCTAAAAATAACAGAGCTCCCTTGAGTGGAGGCATAACAGAGGTGGAATACTTTTTCATCAAAGTGGCATTTGACAAATCACACTCGTCTTTTCCTTGTTCTGGTGACAACTGTGCGAGACAAATTCTAGTATGGATGATGCCTTGGCATAAGCTTTGTGAACTGGTAAAAGTCAGCACTGAGCTTACCGTAAACTTCTGTTAGATTCAAGTAGCCTCTTTTTTCCAAGCTCAGTAAAAAGAAGGAAGACAAATCACCCGGGTGAACCTCATCTCACAATACCAGCAGCCTCACAGAGTAGTACAATTATGTAGGCCAGATTTGAAACTGTAATGTCATAGAATCGGTGTTATTTTCCAACCAATACCATCCATCCCTAAAATACGCATCACACTATGATAAAGTCTGTCCTTTAAGGAGAACCACTGCAGGGATCCTTCAGAAATTGTCAAGCTTCATTCCCTCAGGTGGAATTACCATGCCTGCAAATTGTATTCAATTCTGGCAGAAAACAGAAATACTTCCTTTCCTTCCCTTCCCTTTGTTCCCTGCACAAAACGCCTTTCATGGGGACATCTATGCCTGCAAATTTCATCCATTTCTGTGAGCTGGAAAATGTATAGCCGTTTTCAGATTCCCCATTATAGTGAAAGGGGGAGGAGGGAGGAAACAGAGCTTAATTTTTAGCAGGTCTAAGAATAATGAGCAGGTCCAGAATAATGAGTCAAAAACACAGAGAGGCTCTGAAGTATATTGAGCTGCTTCCATTTGAATCTTGTGGCCGATGCACACCTCTGGTAGGTACAGCCTTGCCAACATATGCTTTTAATAAGAAGAAGGCAAGAGAGACTGAATTTCAAGTTCAGTTTGATTTTGCAAACTGTTTCTTTCCTTTAATTGTGAAAACTGGATTCAGCTATGCCATGCTTCCTACAGCCAAGTAGCTGACAGTTCTTCTATCTACAAGTTGAGGGCCTATCAAAGAAAATTTAACAACTGGTGCTGATAGGGTAGAAGAAATGTCATAGCCTCCAACATTTCTCTGAAGAAAATAGGATGTCCTATTCCATTATTATTATTATTATTATTATTATTATTATTATTATTATTATTACCCCACCCATCTGACTGGTTGCCCCAGCCACTCCAGGTGGCTTCCAACATTTATAAAAACATAATGAAACATTAAACATTAAAAACTTCCCTATACAGGGCAGCTTTCAGATGTCTTCTGAAGGTTGTACATTTACTTATCTCCTTGGCTCGGGGGTCACATAACTCCATACCCTCCAACACTTCTCCGGTGAAAATAGGAATGTCCTAAGGAAAAGTGGGACATACCAGGATCTGTCCCTGGAAAATAGGGACACTTGGAGGATTCGAAGTTTCAGAATTTGCCCACCTTGTGGCAGGTTGTGCAACTGGTTCCAAAACACTCAGGGGGCTCCAGCAGGGTGAGGAAGCTAGGTTTTTTCTTCCCCCTAAAAGTAACATTCATTTCAAAATCCACTTTAGAGTTTAGAAGGAGTTGTTTCAGCCATACCTTATCTATGACTTGCAAACTGAGTGTCTGTGATTGCTCAGGAGAACTGAGGCATGGGCTGGGCAAGGCAGAGCGGCAAACGGACTTTTGGGGAGAAACATCGAAAACATTCGTGGCTTTAAGCAGCATTGACGACCCCTGAAGCAGGAAACCGAGCAGCTGCTCTGAAGGCTGCCTTGTGAATGAAGTTCTTTGATGTGTCTCACAGCGAAGTCCACATTTCAGGAGTTTGACATCTTGAGAGTGAACTGTATTTGAGATTAGACTTGCAAATCTCAGAGTACAAAGTGTCAGTCTAGTGATGTTAAAACAGCCACTTAGAATAACTCACACAGTAACTGTAGTGTATTATAGGGAAAGATCATGAATATGCAATCAGAAAACAGTTTGGGAGCCTGATCACCATTTCTGTCAATTACTGCAGTCAGTTCCTCTGATGTTGCCTTGTCATTTTGACAGTGATTATACCTTTACATGATGTATTGCAGATATTACGCTTCAGTTGTTTACAAATAGAACTGTATCTTACACTTTCACTATGGGAGTAGGACGTTTTAAGTAAGGAAAACATTCCTCGTAATAATGCTTCCACTTAATTCAGTCACGCGTGAAGGCAAGAGAATTGCAAACAAGGAAGTCAGCCTCTGCCACAACTTATGACAATAAATCTGTCCCCATAATACCATTTTATAACTTATAAATACCAAGCTGTGAAGCCTCACGGTCAAGTGCATACCCTCCAACATCTCTCTGCTGAAAATAGGGATGTTCTATTCAACAACAACAACAAAAATAAAAATGCCACGCCACCCATCCGACTGGGTTGCCACAGCCCCTCTGGGCAGCTATCAACAGATATAAAAACAAATAAAATATTAAACATTAAAAGAACTTCCCTATACAGGGCTGCCTACAGATAACTCTGTACCCTCCAATATTTATCCAGTGAAAATAGGGATGTCCTACCATACCCTCCAATGCAGGTGGCACTGTGGTCTAAACCACAGAGCCTAGGGCTTGCTGATCAGAAGGTCAGCGGTTTGAATCCCCATGACGAGGTGAGCGCCTGTTGTTTGGTCCCAGCTGCTGCCCACCTAGCAGTTCAAAAGCACGTCAAAAGTGCAAGTAGATAAATAGGTACTGCTCCAGCAGGAAGGTAAACGGTGTTTCTGTGTGCTGTTCTGGTTCGCCAGAAGTGGCTTAGTCATGCTGGCCACATGACCAGTACGCTGGCTCTCTTGGCCTACAGAGTGAGATGAGCACACAACCCCAGAGTCGCCCATGACTGGACCTAACGGTCAGAGGTACCTTTACCATACCCTCCAACATTTCTCTGATGTAAATGCGGACATCCTAAGGAGAAGCAGGACATTCTGGGACCAAATCAGAAACCGAGATAGCGTCTATAAATTCAGAACTGCCATGGAAAATAGGGACATTTGGAGGTTATGCTTTTAGTTGTAACCCACATTGGGATCTCTGGTGAAGGACAGGTAACAAATGTAAATAATAATAAAAGTTTCAGAACAGCAATTGTAGCCTTACTGGAGTTCACCGATTGGGTCTGCGTTGCTCCGGGACAGGAGGAAGGAAGTCAAAATGACACCGAGGTTGGTTCAAAGAAAGAGTTTATTCTGCTCTCTAGATAGCAGAAGGCACCAGTGTGGTGAGTCCACAGCAAGTACAAAGAAATGACAGGTTTCATGCAGTTTATATATCCTCCAGGCACCCTCTCACTCCTCCCCTATGAGCCCAACCACGTCGGCGTACGTACACAGGTTGACATCACATATGTTCCTGCTCTGGTACTCTAAACCATAAAAGGATCTTCCTTCCTGTACTTCTGACCATAAAAGGATATTCCTGTTCCTACTCCTATCTTGGAGCAAGAGGTCACTACTTCCGAGAACATGCTCTGGCGTTAGTCCCAGACTTGGGTCTCTGCGTCATTTGTGGTCAGGACATAAGATATGTCTGTGTCTGTTCTACTGGTAAAGTCAAGGCCAGTCTTGCCGTCAAACTGATAAGGGAGAGAGCTGTGTTCTTGTTTTGCATTTGCTCAACGGCTAAAGTTTATGCATTTTAGCTAAGGAGAAATGGGGATTTTGGTGAAGTTTAAAAACTGCCTGCACAGTCAGTTTTGGGGTTTGGGAAACCCATTCCTTCACAATAAAAGAGGCCCTGTGCACAGCACATTTTGAAACTAAGATTCTAAATGCAGTGACTAGGGAGCAAACTCTGTTAAATAGAATCGGACGTTTCCCTGAACATAGAATTACACCATTAGCCTTACGAAAGCTTGTGGTGATCAAGGAGGGCATGGTATGAGAAAATGGATTAAATCTTACGGAAGGAAGGAAGGAAGGAAGGAAGGAAGGAGGACTTGTGGTACGAAAGGGAGGGATTTATAGGGAACAAGGATATGTCCAAGGAGAAAGTGGCACCATTAATTCCTGCTACACCTAAACCTATTTCTTCTGATTCAGCACCGGACAGAGTCCTTTGCAGAAAGAGGTTGTTGCAAGTATATTTAAGACCCGTCACAGTGAAGCTAGGAAACAAAAACAAAAAAACAAGCCCCTTCAACACCCTGATGCTGCAGTTGTTAATTCATGGACTGTTTATCTTCTTGTTTACTCTCCAACAAAATGATTGCTGTTTAATTATACTACAAATAGGTTCTGCCAGCCTGTCGTACAGCAGATGTTATTTACTCCCCGAACAACTCTCATAAGACCGATGCTGCACATCTAACAAATCAAAATGTAGTAGATCAAGCCGCAATCGCAGGCAACAATTCTAGCTGTCGAGCGCCTGCTTTCAACTATCATAAACTTATCATCACCTTTGATGGTGTTCAGTCAGACTGGGCTCATTAATGAGGTGGAGGGTGGGGTGGGAAGCTGTGATGACGTTGGATCGAACCCAGGACTGTGTAAAGCAAGAGGGGGGAGCGAGAGATTCAGTTTTGAGAGTGAAAGGGGATGTGGAGAGAGAGGTGCTGAGTTCCGTCTGACATTGGGGGGGGAGCAACTTGCTGTGGGCATGTGATGTCACATGTCCAACACACATGTGTGACGTCATGTGCATTGGGAGGCTGCAAGGCCGGCGGGGCACTCTGCCACTGCAGGGAGGCCCAACAGAGCCACACCACCTCATGGAGGCTCAGTGCGACCCAGCCCCTCAAGATTGGCGGGGGCTCAGCCCCTTCCCCAGATACTTCGGGGGGCTGCTCCCTCCCTTTGTCCATGGATAAGCAGAACAAAGCAAAAATAGTCTCTTACCATTTAAAGAGATTTTGATGATCACAACAAAGAGTCCATTCTCAGAGTAAAGGTGCTACCAATTAAGGTTTCCACCTACTTCCCCCCGAGTCACTTCCTCATCTTGCAACCTGATCTCCCAATCCCTGTGCCTTCTGTGCAGCTACTTTATCTAATCTCTGTGACCTTGGACTGATCGGCTGGGCACTTTCTAGCAAAATGGAGTCTGTTAACTCTCTCCTGGTTCTTCTTCTCCTAGCTGTTCACCACCCAGTTCTTCCCAACTTTTGTCTTCTGAACTATGCCCAATGTGCAAATCAGAATTTAGTAATCTACCATTTTTGGTCCTTCCTGAATGCTCAGATGCAGTTCTCAGCTCAAATAAAGGGGAATGTATTTGCAATAAAGGCCACTTTAAACACACACACACACAAACACACACATATATGTATATACTTTGTTACTGCGGTTGTTATTTTAAGATTAATGCAGAAATGGGATGGAAGGGCCTTATGGATGAACACTTGCAAAAGTGATTTGGATTTAACTCCTGCCCAAAGAGAGGCAAGCCACACACAAAATGCTAAGAAAATGTGATTTACAGATGCAGTTCAGTCTGTGCTTTGAGTACACGACATACTTCGTGGAAGGTAACCCTTTTTTCCAAATTGATTCCTGGACATTGCTTGTTTCCCACAGAAGCCATGTATTTACCTTTGGAGAAAGCAGCCATCCACATACCCATTTTGCTGTATCCATGGTTGAGCTGGCCCAGGGCAAATTGCTCCTTGATTGGTCCTTTCCATTGGTAGACATGACAGGCTTTCCTGGTGATCATTAGCTGCCCTCCAAATAGTGCTGAGCAACTGAGTTCAGCTACTGTTTGAATTTCTCACAATGCCCTTGAGTGATGCTCTGCAGAAGGCATTGTGTATGTTCATTGACACAAGCCATTTCCCCTTTATATAGCACATTTTCACTAATAAAAGCTGTTGTGCGCTAATATACACATTTTTAGCATCCACTCTTGGGTTGAAGAACTGCACCACAAAACTGGGAGAACTGCAAATTTTGAGGTGAGTTTTGGATTGCATATTACTTCTGAAAGTGCGAATTTGATTGTTGTTTAGTCGTGTCCGACTCTTCGTGACCCCATGGACCAGAGCACACCAGGCACTTCTGTCTTCCACTGTCTTCCACCGCCTCCCGCAGTTTGGCCAAACTCATGTTTGTAGCTTCGAGAACACTGTCCAACCATCTCGTCCTCTGTCGTCCACTTCTCCTTGTGCTCCTTTAGGGATCACTGCCATGTTGTGGCGAAGGGGCTGGAATAACTGAGAGAAGCTATGAGCTATGCCATGCAGGGCCATCCAAGATGGACAGGTCATAGTGGAGATCGTGATCCACTTGGAGCAGGAACCGGCAAGCCACTCCAGTATCCATGCCAAGAAAACTCCATGGACAAAAACAACAGGCAAATTTGATACATTCTCATTAAAATGCAAACCAAACAATTTTTTCCACCTGAACCAGCCCTGCATCCATCCGTCTAACCACTGCTTTACGTACAATGGGGCACATTTGGTTTAAAGAAGATTTGTCTAGCAATATGATACGTAGGTTGGCAATAAGGGAGGCAACACACTTCTGCGTTAACAACAAGACTGCTTCAAAAGAATCGAATTCACTGGAGTAGGGCAGGGTGGGGCTGATTAATTTCTAGTCCAAACTAATTGGGATTAATTAATTAATTAATCATTTTCAGGGGGGAAACAAACTAGCTCTGTTAATGATTACACTTAATACAATGATACTACCTCTTTGTCATTGACCACCCGCATGCCAGCAATTCGCCAGGACTGGGCTGAACGCCGGACAAGGTCAATTGTACTGAATCATATCAGCTAATCTAATGGAATATTTGGCTTCAGTAGCTACACAAGGATCTTATAAAGCGATATCTAGGCCAAGGAAGGCCCTCTGAGTTTCTTTTTTTTCCTTTTTCTTTTTTAAAAAGAGAGCTTCGTTATATTGAAGTCCGCAACATGCCCTTTGCCATAACATTGACAAGATAATGAAATTTAAAGCCGAATTGCTCTGACGAGCTCCTTCTTCCCTAATGCATGCAAGCTCTAAAATCAGCGCAGCTCTTTTGAAGTCTGTGGAGTTCAACTAGATCAGCATTTCTGACTGATTAGTCTGCAGTAGCTTTCCCACTAAGGCGTGGGATATAAGTTGGGGGAGAAACAGAGAACTGCGTGCTCATGCTTTCTCGCTTTACATCCTGAACTCTCTCCCCAGACTTCCTTTTCCCTGCTACCTGGAGAGGTGCAGCAGTTTTCTAGAGCTCAGCAACCGATTGAAGCATCTTGTTTGCTCTGCCCCCAGTGCAGAGTTTTGCTGTGGACAGGGGAGCCAAACTGAGAGCTAATGTTTGGGGAAAGAGAGGGAAACAGAATTGATGCTGAGAGTGAAGAGGCTGAGCCCTGAACAGTGTCAGGTGTGGGCAGGGCCGGATTTAGGTTTGGTGAGGCCCTAAGCTACTGAAGATAATGGGGCCCTCTATATGTGTAGCTGTCATTTGTCAACTACAAATTGTCACTGTTTTTTGTGTTGATTATATGCTATATGGTAATTTATGGACCGAATGGGTATCTAAAGCCATTTGCACATGCAGAATGCAGGCACCCTATACAGTCGTACCTCGGGTTACATACGCTTCAGGTTGCCCAGGAGGACTCCCCTGAGTGAGTGCTTGAGGGCCCTGCTCTTGCCACTTACCATCTGGCCTGGGGCGGGGCCTGAAGCCTCATAAGGACTGCATGCTGCTTGCTGCCTGCTGCCCAGGAGGACTCCCCTGAGTGAGTGCTTGAGGGCCCTGCTCTTGCCACTTACCATCTGGCCTGGGGCGGGGCCTGACAGGCCTCACTAGGACAGTGTTACTGCAGGAGGGGCACAGAGTGTTTTTAAAATGTTTTTTAAAAAATTCTTTTGGATTTTTTTTATGTGGGGGGTGGGGGTGGGATGGATGTTTGGTTGGGTTTGGGGAATTATTTTTTTATTTTGATGTTTTTGTAATTTTTACATTTTTTTGTTTGTATTGTTTTATTGGTTTTGTTTGTTTGTATAAGTTGTTATTTTGTTCTTAGGGGGAGGGGTCAGGGCTGCTGGGGAGTGGGCCCCAACCCACAAAATGGCTGGGGCATGTTCCACAGGGGGGAATGCACTGGGACAACCAATCTCAGTGATCACGGGTAGGAGGAGGAGTTACGCTAAGACCAGACCATGTCATTACAGAGGAGGCAGGTTTAGTCATTGTCTGAGGACTATTCCTGCCTCCGGGTCTGGTCCTGACCGGATGGATACTAGAATCAGCAAGGGATACCCACATGACCTGAAGGTGATGCTGTGCAATGCCAGGTCAATGATTCATAAGACCACTGCCATCCATGATTTGATCATGGATGGAGGACTTGACCTGGCATGTGTAACAGAGACTTGGTTGGATGAAGCAGATGGGCCTGTCCTTGCCGCTGCTTGTCCACCAGGTTTCTCTTACGCACAGCAACCCAGGTCATGTGGGCGGGGAGGGGGGTTGCAGTGATTTTTAGAAAGTCATTAGTTTGCACCAGGCGTCCTATTGGGAAGACCCAGTTTTCTGAGTGCATGTTCTGGAAGTTGGGCAATAGGGGCAGTACAGGATTCCTTTTGGTGTACCGACCTCCCCGCTGCACCAAGGATTCCCTGCCCGAGCTGCTTCAGGTCGTGGCGGATGTTCTCCTGGAGACACCTAGCTTGGTCGTCCTAGGGGATTTTAACATCCATGCCGACACGACCTTACAAGGGGCAGCTCGGGACTTCGTGGAAAGCATGGCCTCCATGGGGCTGTCCCTGAATAAGTCTGGCCCAACCCATAGCCGTGTACATGCCTTGGACCTGGTGTTTACCTCTATGGATGTTGGTGATCTGACACTAAGTAAAAGTGAAACAAAAGAAGTGCCATGGTCAGATCACTTCCTGGTGCAACTGGACTTCTCTGCGACCCATCCCCTCTGCAGGGAGGTGGGACCAATTCGGATGGTCCGCCCCCGCCACTTAATGGATCCAAATGGTTTCCAGAGAGTGGTAGGGGATGCTTTATCCCATGTTGATGGCCTTTCAGCCGATTCCCTGGTGGCCCACTGGAATGTGGAGTTAACCAGGGCTATTGACTGTTTGGCTCCGAAGCGCCCTCTCCGATTGCATGGAGCCCGGAGAGCCCCGTGGTTTTCCACGGATCTGAGGGCAATGAAACAATCGTTGAGACGGCTAGAGTGCCGGTGGCGGATAACTCATTCCGAATCTGACAGGACACAGGTTAGAGCTCAACGTCGAGCCTACCAAGTGGCGATAGCGACTGCGAAGAAGAATTTCTTCACCGCCTCTATTGCATCTGCAGAAAACAGCAGCAGGAGACTTTTTCAGGTGGTTCACAATTTAGCGGAACCACCTGTAACATCGGGGCCCAGTACGGGCCACATATTCTCCTGCAATGATTTTGCAAAGTTTTTTGCAGATAAAATCGCTCAGATTCGGGAAGAAGTAGACTCCACCGTGGGAGCAGGGCCAGGGCGGGAGAGTGCTAGAGTTCTGTCTAGTCAAGTTGAGTGGGATCAATTCCAATCTGTTACCTCCGAGGATGTGGACAGGCTGCTTGGACGAGTGAAACCAACCACCTGTCTCCTGGATCCTTGCCCATCCTGGCTTATAAAAGCTAGCCGGGAAGGACTGGGCGATGGGCTTCGTGGGGTGGTGAATGCTTCCCTCCATGAGGGAGCCTTCGCAGACCCACTGAAAGAGGCGGGTATTAAACCGCTTCTTAAAAAACCATCTTTAGATGCGGTCACAATGACCAACTATCGCCCAGTCTCAAATCTTCCATTCTTGGGCAAGGTGATAGAGCGAGCGGTTGCTGAACAACTCCAGGCACGCCTGGAAGAAGCGGACCATTTGGATCCCTTCCAGTCGGGATTCAGTCCTCATCATGGGACTGAAACTGCCTTGGTCACACTGGTTGATGATCTCCGGCGGGCTAGGGACAAAGGTGAGAGCTGTTTCCTAGTTCTGCTGGATCTCTCAGCGGCGTTTGATACCATCGACCATAACATCCTTCTGGACTGTCTTGAGGGGCTGGGAGCTGGGGGCACTGTCCTACAGTGGTTCCGCTCCTTCCTCCTGGGCCATGTTCAGAAAGTGGGGGGGGGGATGAGTGTTCAGACCCCTGGGCTCTCACTTGTGGGGTGCCTCAGGGTTCTGTCCTCTCCCCCATGCTTTTCAACATCTACATGCAGCCACTGGGAGAGATCATCAGGAGGTTTGGGCTGGGTGTTCATCAGTATGCAGATGATACCCAGCTCTACCTCTCTTTTAAATCAGAACCAGTGAGGGCAGTGAAGGTCCTGTGTGAGTGTCTGGAGGCGGTTGGAGGATGGATGGCGGCTAACAGATTGAGGTTGAATCCTGACAAGACAGAAGTACTGTTTCTGGGGGACAGGAGGCGGGCAGGTGTGGAGGATTCCCTGGTCCTGAATGGGGTATCTGTGCCCCTGAAGGACCAGGTGCGCAGCCTGGGAGTCATTTTGGACTCACAGCTGTCCATGGAGGCACAGGTTAAATCTGTGTCCAGGGCAGCTGTTTACTAGCTCCATCTGGTACGTAGGCTGAGACCCTATCTGCCTGCGGACTGTCTCGCCAGAGTGGTGCATGCTCTGGTTATCTCCCGCTTGGACTACTGCAATGCACTCTACGTGGGGCTACCTTTGAAGGTGACTCGGAAACTACAACTAATCCAGAATGCGGCAGCTAGACTGGTGACTGGGAGCGGCTGCCGAGACCATATAACACCGGTCTTGAAAGACCTACATTGGCTCCCAGTATGTTTCCGAGCACAATTCAAAGTGTTGGTGCTGACCTTTAAAGCCCTAAACGGCCTCGGTCCAGTATATCTGAAGGAGCGTCTCCACCCCCATCATTCTGCTCGGACGCTGAGGTCCAGCGCCGAGGGCCTTCTGGCGGTTCCCTCATTGTGAGAAGCAAAGCTACAGGGAACCAGGCAGAGGGCCTTCTCGGTAGTGGCGCCCACCCTGTGGAACGCCCTTCCAGCAGATGTCAAAGCAATAAACAACTACCTGACATTCAGAAGACATCTTAAGGCAGCCCTGTTCAGGGAAGTTTTTAACGTGTGATTTTACTGTATTTTTGGTTTTTATGGACGCCGCCCAGAGTGGCTGGGGAGGCCCAGCCAGATGGGCGGGGTATAAATAATAAATTATTATTATTATTATTATTATTATTATTATTATTATTATTATTACATACGCTTCAGGTTACAGACTCCACCAACCCAAAAATATTACCTCGGGTTGAGAACTTTGCTTCAGGATAAGAACAGAAATTGTGCTCCGGCGGCGTGGCAGCAGCAGAAGGCCTCATTAGCTAAAGTGGTGCTTCAGGTTAAGAACATACCCCCGGAATGAATTAAGTACTTAACCCGAGGTACCATTGTATATAGAAATGAGCAAACCAGTGATATTTTAGGAAGCAGGCTAGCAGGTGGGGCCCATGACTTACATCCTAGGAGCCTACACAACACAAAATACTGTTGCTGTATGTGGGTTTTATTTTATTTGTTTTTTTATCTTATATTTTGGAAATGTACATCCAGTTGTTGTTTTTCCTTGATTTTTTGGGGGGGGCCAAGAGAGGGGGGCCCTAAGCTATTGCTTGTTTAGCTTTTACATAAATCTGGCACTGGGTTTGGGGCAGGCAGGACTTTTTTTCAGCTGGAACTCACTGGAACTTGGTTCCAGCACCTCTCAGGTGGGCGCCGTTGCCATTATAAGAGAAGAAGGGAGGAGTTCGTGGTGAATTCTGGCACCTCCTTTTCTAGAAAAATAGCCCTGGGCGCAGGGATCTGGATGTGATTACAAATCGGGGTGGGGACCTGTTGGCCTCCAAATGTGGCTGAACTACAGATCTCTCTCCCTGTTACAGAACTTTGCATGAGCTAGGAATGCCCTGTGAAACTTTGAAACTTTGAAGAGGTGGCCAAAGAATCAAGAATTTACAACAGAGAGTGCTCAAAGCTCGACATTCCCAGCGGTGCTGGCCATTTCTGTACCTATCCATGAAATGTAAATAAATGTCCCCAAGGCTCAGACTTCACCGGAATTCTTGGTGTATGTCAAGCAAGTGATTCCATAAATGCGCAAAGAAGGAGTGAATACCAGGAGCGGAGACCAGGTGGGGGCATGGCTGACACATGTCCCAGAGGGCATGGCGCACATTCGGGGGCGTGGCTCGCCGCCCACAGGGGTGTGACCTGTGTCCTGGTGGTGTGGCTCGTCACCCGAAGGGCCTGGCACCCGACAGAGTTGGGGGTGCGCGGTGCACGTCAGGGGGGGCGGCTGCGATGGTAACCCCCTTTCCGATGGTGCCGGGGCAGTGCGATACCCCCACCCCCCATTCCTCTGCCAGTGACCTCAGACTATAACTATCCCCTTTCAGTACCTCATCTGACAAATCCCAAAGTTAGGAAGGGATTAATCCTTAAATGCCAGGGCAGTTTTGGTAAAGGGGCAGTGTATCGTGGCATGCCAGCTTGATACTGTCTCTGGGGGGGTTCTCCTCTGAAACATCCACTTACTAAATATTATTGCTAAAAATAATGTATCTGATTATATCACAGCTGTGAGAAATTGCCAGCTTTCTCTTCACGGTTCCTACCTCACCTTTGGGCTCTTCCCCAAAATACTTGGCTCTTCCCCTCCCCATTTTACCCTCCCAAGAACTCTGTGAGGTTGGTCAGGCTGAGAGAAAGTGATTGGCACAAGGTTACCCATTGAGTTTTGTGACCAAGTATGGAATGGTACCCTGGTCTCCCAGGTCCTTGTCTGACATTCTAACCACAAAACCTTCTGGCTTCCCTTTTGCTGTTAAAATCAGACCTTCCACCATATATTTTCCACAGAATTTGGCACATCCTTTGAAAATAAAGTATTTGAGTCTTCCACCATCACCTGAGGTTTGATCCTCCATGCGCCAGAGCTCTATATCATGCACCTCTCAGAAAACCTAAGATGAAGAATTAAGGAAACGTTTTTTCCAAAGCCCAGTCTCCCATTCCTGCAGATACGCATGAATCACAGTTGCAACTAATTACTTGATTTGCATTTGTGGTTAAGTAATTAGCGGCATAAATTTCTGAGTTTGCATTCCCATCTCGTGTTCAACCTCAGGATGCAAAAAAATAACAACACAAGGCCGACATTTGAGAAGGTTGAAGTATCTTTCATTACTCAGAGATTTTGGTGTTCAAAGCACCAGGGGGTGAGCAATGATTGCAAGATAAAGTGACAACAGGTGCTTCAACTGAGCACAGCTGGCAGATGTATAAATAAAGGGGAACAGTGTAATTAATAATAATAATAATAATAATAATAATAATAATAATAATAATTTATATATTATTTATTCCCCGCCCATCTGACTGGGTTTCCGCAGCCACTCTGGGCGGCTCCCAACAGAATATTAATAACAATAACAAAAAAGTGATAAAACATCAAACATTAAATACTTCCCTAAACAGGGCTGCCTTCAGATGTCTTCTAAAAGTCAGATAGTTGTTTACAGTCATACTTCGTGTTGCGTTAGGTTCATGTTGCATCTTTTCAGCTTGCAAACGCAGCAAACCTGGAAGTGTATACTTCCAGGTTTCACCGCGCATGTCTGCGCAGAAGCATTTTGTGCATGTGCAGAAGTGCTCTATCATGCCGCGCATGTGCGCAGAAGCGAAACTCTAGTTGCAGACTTTTTGGGGTGCAAACGGCACCCTGGAACGGATTGAATTGGTAACTAGAGGTACCACTGCATTTCCTTGATATCTGGTGGGAGGGTGTTCCAAAGAGCGGGCGCCACTACAGAGAAGGCCCGAGATGAGCACCACAACCCCAGAGTCGCCCGCGACTGGACCTAACGGTCAGGGGTCCCTTAACCTTACATGGTTATTTCTCTAGAAAAAGAGGTGATGGAATTCAGCATTAACACCTCCCTTGTTCTGTAGGCTTCTACTTGAGAGGTGCTGGAACTGAGTTCTTGTGAGTTCCGGCTGAAAAAACAACCCTGGGAAAAACCACAGGAAAAAAACCACTATAAGTAAGGCAGAAATTAAATAGTTATACCGAAAGAAAAAAATGCTATATAAAAATTGCATAGAATTTTTCTTTCCTCCCCGGCGCCATCTAGTGTTGCATGTTTATAATGCAATCAAAATGATGTTTTTTGACTAATGTAGTTGAGTCCCAGGAGTGTTCTTCCAGGAGGGGGATTTTGTGGTGCAATTTCACATGGTTCCATTGTGGAGGTTGGCGTTTAAAATAGCACCCTTGGTCACTGACAGGTACAGCAAATAATAAGCAGATTTTATTGAGCATAAGCAGTTTCACAGATGGCAAAGTCCTGTGTTAGTCAAGTGCATTGTGCATTTTGTCAGGTTTAGCCAAGCTGCACAGCTATTGACTGAAGCCTTCCCCAAGGCTAATCTGGATCCATTTCTAGATTTAGTGGTCCACTGATTTCATGGACACTTGTGTTAAACCCAGCTTAAAAAGTGATCAGGGCAATTGATCTAGGCATTTGTCTGAGCTCATCAGAAAGTAACCAACGGGTAGTGAAGCTGTTAATGGGCACAAGACTTCAGCCCCTCTCCAAGTAATTGAATACTTTTCTGAACGTTTGGTGATTGTTCAAAATAGTTAGCAAAGACATGATTCCCTGCCCTCATTGTATCAATCAAACAAGACAATATTATTTCACTACCGAGAAATAATGAGCTGCTTGTATTCGTGAGTTTTGGTGTGACAAATGGCCAAAGTGTTGCATTATGGGGAGAAGAAATGGCAGCAACACATTCTGATGCTAACAAATTAGGAGGAAAGACAAGATTAAGTGTGTTACCGAATAAAACAACACAAAGTTTCTTGATAGCATTAGGAACTTAATAGGTCTGTGCATGACCCAACAACCTCCAATCCAATCCAGGGATCAATGAGGAACTTTGAATAAGCCCTGTTCCTATCTGGGCACAATCTGGGGCCAATCAAACCCAGATTCCAAGTAACTTCAGTTTAAGTAAGACTTTAAACCAGGGGTCAGAAAACTTTTTCAGGAGGGGGCCAGTCCACTGTCCCTCAGACATTGTGAGGGGCCTGACCCACCCCCTCCCGAAAGCACTCCCTCTCCTGAAAGGACCCCCTCTCCCAAAAGGACCCCACCTCTGCTGCCACCTCGTCTTCGGTTGCGTCGTCGTCCTCTGCCTCAACCAGCGGTCCATGGGGTGCAGAGCCCGTGCCGCTGGCCTGGGCAGTGGAGGCAGCCTCCCTGCCACTGCTGCTTCCTTCCACTCGGCTCTTGGCCATATGCGGCTGCCTCAGCGGGAAGAGGCGTCTCCCAAAGGCATCTGTGGCTTCAAATTGGCTGCAGTTTACCTTCCTGCCGCAGCAGTACCTATTTATCTACTTGCGCTGGTGTGCTTTCGAACTGCTAGGTTGGCAGGAGCTGGGACAGAGCAACGGGAGCTCTCCCCGTCATGGGAATTCGAACCACTTCTGGTGCAACGGGACACTGTGATAGAAACTCACCCCATTGTGCAGATTCGAACTGCCGACCTTCTGATCGGCAAGCCCAAGAGGCTCAGTGGTTTAGACCACAGCACCACCCGTGTGAGCAGAAAATAAGTGAAGCACATTCACATACGGGTCAGTCCATGAAGATATGAAACTGAATCATGAATTTAATCAGCAGTCATCACCGAAGATGGAGAAACCATGTTGGAACATGGGAAATGCAGACATGAACAGCTGCCCAAGTCACCTGATGCATTCAGCCACATCATAGTCAGGGATGGTCAAGATTATTAGTGTGGGTAGAAAAAAGGTTGTGCCCATAATTGCCTGTTAGCAAAGTTGAGTTCATATATTCTCACATACCAAACTGCTATTTGTAAGAATTATTTCAATGAAGTCTTAAAACTGAGATGGAGCTCTGTAATGATTTTGATGAAAGTGGTCTCAAAATTATACAGCTGCTTGAATAAACCAGGTCCTGTGTGATTATCAACTCTTCTAGCCATTAAAAAAAAATCCCACTGCAGTTATGTAGGTCCATTTTCCACAAGAGCTGTCCTAAGAGTTGAAGAAGCTGCAAAGCAGTAACAGAGAAAATTGCATGGTTTCCACTTCACCAACCCCACAGATGGAAGCTAAATATTATTTTTGTGTATAGTCATGTATAAACGTGTAATCTCAAGAACGTATTCTGCCCAAATATTGCTATGCCTTTGTGTTAATCTTATCTGAAGCACCCATCTTTAAATGCTAGGAAGTTGTTGACTCTCACTGAAGGAAAAAAAATAGAGACATCTAAGAACATTTTGGTAAACACTTCCCTGAGCAATGATGGCAGGCTACTTCATTCCTGCTGGCATTCTTGCTGATGCTACTTCAGAGTAGGAATGGGGAATGCAGCCCATGGGTAAAGGTAAAGGACCCCTGGGCGGTTAAGTCCAATCAAAGGCAATTATGGGGTTGCGGTGCTCATCTCGCTTTCAGGCCAAGGTAGCCGGCGTTTGTCCACAGACAACTTTCTGGGTCATGTGGCCAGCAGAACTAAACCACTTCTGGTGCAATGGGATACCGTGACAGAAAGCAGAGTGCACAGAAACGCCATTTACCTTCCTGCCGGAGGGGTACCTATTTATCTACTTGCACTGGCATGCTTTCAAACTGCTAGGTTGGCAGGAGCTGGGACAGAGTAATGGAAGTTCACCCCGTCACGGGGATTCGAACTGTTGACCTTCTGATCAGCAAGCCCAAGAGGCTCAGTGGGAGGATAATCATGTTGCATAGATGCAACACAGATTAGGGGGCAAACAGCCTATTCCACTATGAAGGAAAAAAACTTTGATGCAATAGACTGTTTGCACGGTCTCTGTTTTTATAGGCAGTAGTGTTTTATAGTTGTGTGTTTTGCCTGCCTGGTCATCTTGAGGATAACTTGCTACAACTGACCTGGGGCTCAACTGAGAACTGATGAAGAATGAGAATTTGGACACACCTCCTGTCTGAGAGGCTCCAAGACTTTCTGCTCAGGGGTTGCATAATTCCATACCCTCCAACATTTCTCCAATGAAAATAGGGACATCCTAAGGAAAAGTGGGACATTTCAGGGTCAAATCAGAAACCAGGACGACTCCTGTAAATCCAGGACTGTCTCTGGAGAATAGGGGCACTTGGGGGGGCCTGGGAGTTGGCACCTATGACCAAGCCCCTTAATAACTGACATTTGTGGGAAGTCTGATACTGTATTAGGAATTGCCTTCTAATGCGATACGATAATCTTTATTGTCATTGTCCCATACAGAACAACAAAATTGAAAAATCTACATAAGACATTAAAAAACCAACAAGCCTGCTATCCCACCTATCCCAACCTTGTTAGCCCCCTAAAAACTCTGAAACCCCATTTTAAAATACAATATACTCCCATAGAGACTCCTTACACTGCATTTAAAACCAAAATCACATTTGGATAGAAACTGTTTCTCAGGCGGCTAGTCCTAGTCTTTATAACCCTGTACCTTCTTTCAGAAGGCAGAAGCTGAAAGAGATCATTTCCAGGGTGCACACTATCCTGCGCTATTTCTGCAGCTTTCTTATGGCACCTGGAATCATAGATTTGATCCAAGGTGGGAAGAGTGCACCCAATTATTCTCTCCGAAGTCTTTACAACCCTGGACAGCATTGTTTTTTCCCTGACCGTGCAGCTCCCAAACCACACACACAGACCATAAGTTAATACACTCTCAACAGTACAGTGGTAAAATGAGAAGCTCTTTGTAGCTAACTGTGGTACAACATACAATTTCTACCTGAATGCTTATATTCTGGTGGCCATAGCAGCTGAAGTCCTGTTTCTATTTATGCAACACTGTTCAGTGTTCTGTTGCTGAATTGTACTTTGGTGATTGTGATACGTTTGCCAGCTGGTAGCCTCTTCTGACGCCTGCTTCTGCGCCTACCGATTTCTTCCGTCTGCAATTGTTTCCTGCTACTGCCCCCTTAGTAATCAGCAGCCATGCAAAGTGAGCATAACAGGGCAATTAGCTTTTGACAGTAGTATAAATTTAAGCTTGTTAAAACAAGGCTTACTAACAGTCCCTTAGGGGTAATCACCCCGATCTGGCTTATCCAACCATTAAGCACAATAAGATACATTGGGGGTGACTTTAGCTGGTGAATATTAAAGAACGCAGAAAGCAACAAACAGCAGGGAAAATAGAAAGAGTCTTGAAACGTTTCCTAAGATGACAGAGCTTTCACTTTCCAGCCAAGCGACGATGACTGCAACTTTTTTTTTTCCTGCTGAAATTCCATTTAATCTTTCTTTCTTTGAATCACATCCTAAGGGCCAAACCAAATGTGATGTTAACCGTGGCTTTGAATCTCACACTCAGGGTTTCTCCTGCTCTTTTGAAAACTAACAGCAGCTGCAAATGCCCACCCCACCCCCTTAAAAAAAAAAATCACATTGAGACTGCAAGACAGAAAAGATGCTTTTATACCTGCCCAGAGAGAGAGAGAGACGGAGATCCACACTATTCTTCTTCGTCTTTGGCGATCACTCGCAGGGCGTGGTGAGGGGGGCCGCAAAATCGGCTAAAAATATGTCCATAAATATATCTATAAATAAAAATATTAATTATTGCTGCATAAGAAAAGGTTATAAATAGAGGGTGAATTCAATGGGTGGAGAGGGGGTGGAGGAGAGAAAGAAGAGCTGATTTGTCCATGGCTAGGGGGCGCAATCTGGATGGTTCTGCATGGATGGGGTGCAAGATCACCTAGTTACAGCTCTGATCACTCGTAGCCGAGTAAGATTGTCTTCCACAAACATGGCTTTAACAGTGGGTCCGTAAGTGACTGTGGAGGCCAATTCTGGATCCACACGTCCTTCCACAGTGGGGACATTGGTTTCTGGGTGCAAGTTGATCATGGTGAGGGTTTGTCAAGCGTGCCTTCCTCTTAGTGCGTTTCTCCCTTTTGTCCTGAGTTTGAGCATCTTCAAAGCCCATGACACCTTTGGTAAAGGCTGTTCTCCAAAGCCCTTTCCGAGCTCGCAGAGGAGAGGGTGTTGCGGGCAGGACTCTCCCACACTCGCGGGGGCTTCCCTCACCCCCGCGAGAATTGGGGAATCCCTGGGCGTGCCTGCAACCCAGCCCGCCAATCGGCAGGCGAGGGGAGGCGCGGCCTGGGCTACTTAAGGCCAGGCACGCCCAGGGACCGCCCTCTTTTCCCCTCGCCCCAGCAGCTGAGCGGTTTTCCCATCTCACCCACCCTTAGGTTTAGCTAGAATTGGCCTTGCTATGGACTTCGGTTGGTCGCCGTAAGGGGCCTGGTAGGAATTTTTCCAATTTGGCGCACTTCCTGCCTGTTGGTTTTTTCGCCTACCTCGTAGCAATCGTCACAACTTTCACGGTATTGGCGGTTAGGCATTGGCATGGGGCAAATTATAGGAAAAAGGAGGGGGAAGGGAGCGCCATCACCTTCCCCCAATGAGAAGGGGTAGTCCGGTAGAGGACTCCCAGGGGGGGCGTGGCCTTGTCCGAAGCCTGGAGAGGTAGGGCCTCCGGCACGCCCCCGAGCGGTGACACCCGTGGGATCCTAGTTGGCGTACTTCAGCAGGACTCCTGCGGTGTGTTCAACCCTTCCCGGTCACCATGCCGGGTAGTCGATAGAAGCCAATGCCTAAGGCCAATACCTTCAATTCCGTAATCAATAAAGTTGTGGCCTTTCACGCCCATTAACCTTAAAACAATGTGTCTGTGTCTTCATTTCATCTGGGGGAGGAAACTTGCCACGCAACTGGAGTGCTTGCAGGCCAGTGTTTCCCAGTTGTCGGTGTTTATACTATATTTTTTTAGATTTGCCTTGAGAAAGTTTTTAAACCACTTTCGTTGACCACCAGCATTACGCTTTCCATTTTTAAGTTCGGAATAGAGTAGTTGCTATGGAAGATGATAATAATCAGTGGTGTTTGGGCGAGTTTTGTATTCAGCAAGAGAAGGCAAGTAAATAAATAAATATCTGGCATATTGGTCATGGGCCAAAGTATGGAAAACAACAAAACACTGGGTGAGGCTTAGCCTGTAAGGAAGCAGACCACAAGGATTAAATTTAGAGTGACATCTCCAATCAAAACAAACCTTAGGCACGCCTATTTCTGTACCCTGTGCCAGGATACACAATACAAACAAAGTGCAGGTCAAGCAAAAATGTGGATGAGGCCTGAATCATGCCACATAGGTTGGGTTCTGTCACAAGCACTAGTCCATAGAGCAGGGGTAGGCAACCTAAGGCCCGTGGGCTGGATGCGGCCCAATTGCCTTCTCAATTCGGCCCGCGGATCATCTGGGAATCTGTGTGTTTTTACATGAGTAGAATGTGTCCTTTTATTTAAAATGCATCTCTGGTTATTTGTGGGGCCTGCCTGGTGTTTTTACATGAATAGAATGTGTGCTTTTATTTAAAATGCATCTCTGGGTTATTTGTGGGGCATAGGAATTTGTTCAATTTATCTTCTTCAAAATATAGTCCAGCCCACCACATGGTCTGAAGGACGGTGGACCGGCCCACGGCTGAAAAAGGTTGCTGACCCCTGCCATAGAGATCAACATATCCTCCAACATTTTGGTGAAGAAAATAAGGACTTCCTATTTAATGATGATGGTGTTGGTGATGGTGATGATGTTTTATTTATACCCCACCCATCTGACTGCATAGCCCCAGCCACTCTGGGCAGCTTCCAACATATATGAAAACATAATAAAACATTAAACATTAAAAAACCCACTTCCCTATACTGTACAGGGCTGCCTTCAGATATCTTCTTGTTGTAATAATAATAATAATTTAATAATAATAATAATAATTTATTTATTTATTTATTTATATTCTGCCCATCTGTCTGGGTCTCCCCAGCCACCCTGGACGGCTTCCAGCAAAGTATTAAAATACAGTGGTCTGTTAAACATTAAAAGCATCCATAAACAAGGCTGCCTTCAGATGTCTTCTAAAAGTCTGGTAGTTGTTCTTCTCTTTGACATCTGGTGGGAGGGCGTTCCACAGGGCAGGCGCCACCACCAAGAAGGCCCTCTGCCTGGTTCCCTGTAACTTGGCTTCTTGCAGTGAGGGAACTGCCAGAAGGCCTTCGGAGGAGGACCTCAGTGTCCGGGCAGAATGATGGGGGTGGAGACGCTCCTTCAGGTATACTGGACCGAGGCCATTTAATGTTTTCAAGGTCAGCACCAACACTTTGAATTGTGCTCAGAAGCATATTGGGAGCCAATGTAGATCTTTCAAGACCGGTGTTATGTGGTCTCGGCGGCTGCTCCCAATAACCAGTCTAGCTGCCGCATTCTGGATTAGTTGTAGTTTCCGGGTCACCTTCAAAGGTAGCCCCACATAGAGCGCATTGCAGTAATCCAAGAGAAAGATAACTAGAGCATTCACTACTCTGGCAAGACAGTCCACTGGCAGACATGGTCTCAGCCTGCGTACCAGATGTAGAGTTGTAGAGTTACTTATATCCTTAGCTCAGAGGTTGCATAGCTCTATACCCTCTAACATTTCTCCAACGAAAATAGGGATTTTCCAGGATGAGGTCAGAAACCTGGACAGCTTTTGTAAATCCAGGAATGTCCCTGGAAAATAGGGACACATGGAGGGTCTGCAGCATGTCATTGGGGGACACAGCTGTTTCATCCATACCACCTGTAAACTGGATGTCAAGCCATCGGAGATATGAGTCTGTAACCAACCCCTTGACTGCCCCGATAGCAGTCTGAGCATTTTTAAATGACCTGCATTAAGAACTCAGGCTTTTGAGAGATTTTAGAAGATGTTATAATTGAACGCCCAGAGATAGAAGCAAAAGTGTTGTGGTTCGTCTGCCTGTGCATACAGAGCTAGGAGTGGGTATTCATAAGATGAACTCTCAAGCATCTATTAGTTTCAGTTCAAGAATAGTGGGGAAGCTGTCTTCGAGGAGAAGTGCTTGAAATTACCACTCACAAAGGAGCGGCTCCAAAGGAGAAGAAAGGGGGTGAGATAAACAAACAATTCAATACAAGCTCCGTAATGACCATATATTTCCAACCCCAGCAGGTTGCTGCCTGGTCCCGGCAGGGAAATGACAAATGAATGCTGTTTAATATTTTGCTTGAACAGTTTTTTCCCTTTCAGAAAACTCTTTGGGATATGATAATGAGAGCAGTGGCACCGCAGAGCGGGTGTTGAGGGAGAGGCGTATTGTAAGATGACTACCTTTTCTAGGGCATATAATCTGATACACACTTTGTTTATCCAGAGCAAATTCAGTGGTTAAAATGATTAATTGAACCCATTTCATGTTACTCATATGAGCTCTCAGAAAAGGTGGAGGCTGCCATTCCCCCCCCCCCATAGTGACTCATGCACAGAAACCCACGATTTACGCTGGCAATAACAAAATGGCATTTCTAAATTTAGGAGTTCATTAATCTTAAAAGACGCCAGGCTCATCCAAGTCCCTTCCTCCTCTACCTCCAATTTCAGGTCTTCTCGCAAGTAGGGAAACGGGGGTGGAGGGGATGGACGGCCAAAACATCAATGTAAGGCAGAAATAGATGACACTTGACCACTGTTTCAATCTTCTTCAAAAATCCAGGGGTGTAAATGCAATAGAACTGACTCAATAGCTGAAAGAAAGAGAAAACAGAGGGAATTTTAAAGTATAATCTAACCAAGTATATATATTATATATGCAAACACTGACACACACAATCACGATTGATGTGGGGTGAAAGAGATTCCATTTCCAAAATCTGCTACTAGTAAGATCTGGGCCATTAAAAAAGGGGGGGTTCCAGCATGCTGGCACCAACTAAAAGCAGGGCAAAACCATATCCAAAGTCACTGTAGAAGGCTGGCTTTTGTTTTTAGAAAACAGCCCAATACATTATGAGCTGTCCTGCTGCTTTTGCAAGGATATTTTGCCTTTGCTATTTTATTTACTGTGGTACCTTGGTTCTCAAACGCCGAAAACCCGGAAGTAAGTGTTCTGGTTTTCAAACGTTTTTCAGAAGCCAAACGTCTGATGCGGCTGTCAGCTATTGATTTTGGGGTGCTTGCACCAATCAGAAGCTGCCCCTTGGTTTTCGAACATTTCGGAAGTCAAACGGACTTCTGGAACGGATTAAGTTTGGCACTTTTGTTTTTGCTATTTATTTTGCGTTTTTGTTTTCGAGGCTTTTTCGGTTAATTTGTTTTTGTGACTGTGTGGAACCCAGTTCAGCTAAATGATTGATGGATTCTATGACTGTGGAAATGGATAAAAGCCCCCCATCCAAACAATGACTATCATCAGTGCAGAAAAGAAAATAATTCATTTTAATTTTTATCATCTACAATACTGTCTTATTTATTTTATAGTAAAGTACATTGATTATTGCTTTCATTTTATGGACCAATGGTCTCGTTAGATAGTAAAATTCATGTTAAATTGCTGTTTTAGGGGTTGTTTTTAAAAGTCCGGAACGGATTAATCCATTTTGCATTACTTTCTATGGGAAAGCATGCCTTGGTTTTGGAACGCTTTGGTTTTGGAACAGACTTCCGGAACGGATTAAGCTTGAGAACCAAGGTATCACTGTATAAGCTATTTTCCTTTTACAGATCTTGCCAAAGAGATCCTCTTTGTCTCCTCACTTTTGATATCTAAAAAGAGAAAAGGCCTGTTCAGATGTATTTCTAAACATGCACAGAGTGGGGTTTACTTGTAAGTGTGTCCTTGTTCTTTCAGGGGAAATGCAAACCTAACCAGAAATGGTTGGACTTCAGTTTCCCAGAACTACCTACCCACTGTGGATACCTCCAGCTACAGCTTATTGGCCCTTATCCAGGCCATTACCAGGTTCGGAGATTGACTCAGCACATGCATTGACTCACCTGCTTTCTGTTGAGAAGGAGAACTAGAGTTGAGTGTCACCTTCATACTGACCTCCAAAGAGTACATCCAGTAGCTTCACACAGATGTTAAAGAGTATGGGGGAGAAGATGCAATTTTGTGGGGCCTCACAGCACAGGTACCATGGGATGGAGCAGAAACCCCTCAATACTATTTTCTGAAAATATTCCTGTAGGTAGAAGCAGTACCAGATATGTGGTGGTCCTGGAAATCACAGGCCACTTAGTTTAATGTCTGCCCCCAAGAAAATTCCTGGAATCTACTGCTGAAGATAGAAGAACCAAGCGTATAGAAGAACAAGCCTAGCTGAAGCAGAATAAGCATGGTTTCTGCTAGGGCCCATATTGTCTCACTAAGCTACTAGAGTACTTTGAGAATGTCAACAAGCATGTAGATAGAGGTGATCCACATGACATACTGTACTTAGACTTTCAAAATATACACAAAGTACTCCCCAAAGATTCATGAGTAAGCTTGGAACAAATTACTGAAGGCCGCATACAGCATACTATTAAAATGGGAGGCAAAAGATGAAGAGGTAAAATCAGTTATGATTAAATGGGCACAAGATGTAGGTCACAACATTATGATGGAAGATTGGGAAAAATTATGGAAAACTGATTTAAAATTTACAGATTGTTCCCTATTGAAGGAGAATTACATGAAGATGATGTACAGATGGTATATAACACCAGTGCAGTTAGGGAAAATGTACAAAACTAGTTCAAATATATGTTGGAAGTGTAAAGAAAAAGAGGGGACATTTTATCATATGTGGTGGGATTGTAAGGTAATTTTAAAAATCTGGGAAATGATATATAACGAATTGAAGAAAATGTTCCATTTAACATTTGTTTAAAAACCTGAAGCATTTTTATTAGGGATTGTAGGGAAAGATCTGCCAAAAAAGCTGAAAAACATCTTCATGTATGCGACAACAGCTGCGAGAGTTTTAATAGCACAAGGATGGAAGACTGAAGAAACCCCAACTAAAGAATCAAGGGGAAAAATAAGGATGATATGTTTCTGGATAATATGTTTTGTTTTAATTTTGAATAAAAAAGTAATTTTAAAAAAAGCTTGGAAGAAGAGGCAAGGTCCTCTTGTGGATCAGGGTATAGTTGAGTAACAGGAAATAGAGAGCAGGAATAAATGGACAGTTCTCCTAAGAGGAAAGTTGAGTCCCTGAAGGATCGGTATTGGGACCTGTGCTTTTTAATGTCAAACAACTAATGCTTATCAAAATGCATATACTGGGTAAAAGTTTGCATTAAAAATAAATATATTTGTGAAAGTAACTTACAAAAATGCCGGCGAATTTTCAAGCCAAAATTTAGAGGACTAAATTTAAGGTTGCAAAAATGAGAAACAGAGAGGACCCAAAGTGACAGATTCCCCCATCCCAGAGGACATCCCTGTATGGTACCATGCATTGCAGAAGAAATCAAGTATAGCATGGTGTGTGCAGTTGCAACTTTGAAAAACGAATGATGAACGAATGAATGAGACAGTAAACTGATAATAGGATTGCTGGTGGATCATTGTCTTCTACCCAGTTCATGCCCACTTCATTCCCCTTCACTGAGGTGCAATGTTAATTCTGCCACCCTATGGCTTTCTCACATACCCTCCCATCTGTGGCCCTTTATTACCTTTTCCCCAGTCTTTGTCTTTAGTTTTAGTTGCTTTGATTATAAACACAAAGCAATGGAGGGCAGGGGGAGGAATGTATTGCTCTTGTTCAAATCCAGTAGCACAGTCATTCTTAGACATCAGTTTTGGCTGCAGACTCCTCAGAGCTACAGATGTTTGCAATAACCTCCCGGCAACCTTATCCAACCTCCTGGAATTCCTGGCAATCTTATTCAGTGCATTTGGCCTGCGTTAGGGGGAGTAGAAAGATGCCATTTGTCGCTGTAAAACCTGACTAAGTCCAGGTAAACGGCAAAACACCGCAGACAGTTTGGATCTCGCAAAGTGGAAGTGACGAATGGTAATTTTATTTCCCTCTGTTTATGAGGCCCATGCTGCTTTTGAGAGCGAAAGAGTTCTGCACCTACAGAGTATAAAACCACATTCTGGGCGATGCACCACAAAGACGTTCTCTGAAACCATGAGAAGCATTTCTGTACCCAAACCAATTAATCTATCTAGGTATCCCAAACCTTAAGTGAAGTTGCTTAAGGGACAGTGACCATTTCCGTATGGCCATGTTTATCACTAAGAAGCAGCAAACAAATTTTGCCTGGCACTTTATAAGCCTATGGAAGGCTACTATTATCAATGACTGGACAAATATCTTCTCGCACAGTCTCTGTCTTTATAAGTAAATAAAAACAGCAGAAGTGAGCACTGGGCTATTTGCAGAGAACTGCAACGTGCGTGAGTCAACCCAGCCCACACAAGAATGGAAGTTAGTGAGTGGCAGATGTCATCACTTGGGGATTCCACCTTAGGGCTCCACAGGTCAAAGGCCTGGGCTTCCATAATTACCTTAATTGAGTGCTAATTGGCAATTAACCTGCAACCTGTATGCCTTGGTTCTTTAGTAATTATTCAGATGGGGAGGGACATGTTCGGTGTGCAGCAGCTATTTTAAGATCCTGAGTGCGTTCCAGGAGTCTTCATCGTATTGATCCCAGGATAGATTATTGCCGTCTGCATCAAAAGCGATGTTCTTTAAGGAACCCCGCCTTGAAATCACTGGGAGAGTTGTATTCCCAAATTCCACAAATTTCAACCTATTGCTTAACAATTTTGCTTAACATTTTGATGTTCTTAACTAGCTGTTTTAATGGTCTTATGTTCTATCAAACAAACCCATCAAGATCAAAATATGGGGCTCAAAAGGCAGAGTAGATAAACAAACAAAAAAGTAGGTCGTTCCAGGTGACACTCAAAGCACTGAGTTGGGACAAGCCTTGGAACCTCTTTCTTAACAAGGCTTTGCTCACTTCCTTCTTCAGCGTTAGAAGAGTCCTGCTGGAACAAACTAAAGTCTCATCTAGTCCAGCATTTGGAAAGCACACAAGCTGGGCATGGGTCCATAGCCCTCTCTTGCAACTTCCCATGTTCCTGGAAGTAATATATAGCTACCATGGCTAGTAGCCACTGAAAGCCTTATCCTCCATGAATTTACTCCACAGTGCGGTATCAACAGGTGTGGGAACATTAGTTTTCGCATACAAAGATCTCAAATTTGCCACTGATAAGCCCCAAATCCCTCTGATACAACTTTTTTTTTTTTGCCTTGTAGTTTGTTAAACCTGATGCTACCCACATATAATAAGCCATCCTTAGCGCTTACACATTGTTGTTGTTGTTGTTTAGTCATTTAGTCGTGTCCGACTCTACGTGACCCCATGGACCAGAGCACGCCAGGCACTCCTGTCTTCCACTGCCTCCCGCAGTTTGGTCAAACTCATGTTCATAGCTTTGAGAACACTGTCCAACCATCTCGTCCTCTGTCGTCCCCTTCTCCTTGTGCCCTCCATCTTTCCCAACATCAGGGTCTTTTCCGGGGAGTCTTCTCTTCTCATGAAGTAGCCAAAGTATTGGAGCCTCAGCTTCAGGATCTGTCCTTCCAGTGAGCACTCAGGGCCGATTTCCTTAAGAATGGATAAGTTTGATCTTCTTGCAGTCCATGGGACTCTCAAGAGTCTCCTCCAGCACCATAATTCACTTGCCATCTCATTTTTGACCACATCCAACTTACCCAGGTTCATGGTTCTTACATTCCAGGTTTGGATGCCTTCCTACCTGAGGGGCTCATCTTCCAGCATCATAACTTTTATAATAGAGACATCCTATTTAATGATGATTATGATGTCATTATTTATACCCCAGCCACCTGACTGGGTAGCCTCAGCCACCCATGCCACATAGCTTGGGTTCTGTCACAAGTAGTAGTCCATACAGAGGTAGGGTTAGCATCATACCCTCCAACATTTCTCCCAAGAAAATAGAGACATCCTATTTAATGATAATGTTGGTGATATTGTTGTTGTTGTTTTATTTATACCCTGTCCATCTGACTGGGTAGCCCCAGACACTCTGGGCAGCTTCCAACATATATAAAAACATAATATAAAAACATATATAAAAACATAATAAAACATTGAACATTGTGGCATTTGCCCTCCTAGGTGTGTAACATCACACTGGGTTCATAGGGAAAGGGTTAACTAATTGTAAAATGTCTAACCAATGGGAACCCAGGGGTCAGAGTTAACTGTGTATAGCACAGAGGTTTTTTGGGGGGAGTTAGAGTTAGGGTGGAGAAGACAGTCTGGAGTTAGATGAGACAGAGAAGATAAGTCTGTGGATTGGGCTAGTCTGGTGTGAGAGAGTGAGAGAATTTGTTAAGAGGAGTCAGTCAAACAGTGAGATAATCAGTCAGAAGGTATTAGGAAGGTATAGGCTGGTAAAGAAACTAAAGTTAAGGTACGGAGAGGAATATTATCGGAGAAACCATTAACTTGTTAATGTTTGTAAAATAAACTTTTTGGGGGGTTCACTTTTAACAACTGCCTGGACTCAGTGTTTTACCAGAGAGTAATGGGTTGGTGGCAGCAGGGAAGCGAGCACAGTGGTGGCACAGGGATCAATAGACCGTTAAACATCCGGGGACCCTGTGTGAGTGCCACAAACATTTTTTAAAAAAGACTACCCTATACAGGGCTGCCTTCAGGTGTCATCATGTTGTAGAGTTGTAGAGTTACTTACCTTCTTGGCTCAGGGGTCGCATAACTCTATACCCTCCAACATTTCTCTGATCAAAATAGGGACATCCTAAGGAAAAGCGGGACATTCCGGGATGAGATCAGCTCAGGGCCGGATTTAGGTTTGAAGAGGCCCTAAGCTAAGGTAATGGGGCCCTTTATATGTCCAGCGGTCCTTTGTCAACAACAAATTGTCGCTGTTTTTTGGGTTGAATATATGCTATATGGTAATTTATGGACCTAATAGGTATCTAAAGCCATTTGCACATAACAAAATGTGTATTTTATCAAAGTAGTTGTTGAACTGAAATACAATTGGAAATATACTTCCAGTTTTCTTTTCCTTTAAATTGAATGGGGGCTAAGAGAGTGAGGCCCTAAGCTATAGTTTGTTTAGCTTATATGTAAATCCAGCACTGGGTCAGCTTCTGTAAATCCAGGGCTGTCCCTGCAAAATAGGTACACTGGGAGGGTCTGCACTTACCGTATATCTTGAAAAATGCCTGTGTGACTGAACAGGCCATCAGCTGTTTGGTCAACACCAGCCATGTCTCAGAAGAGGAGAGGCATTTCACAAGCGGGGTGCCACCACGGAGAAGGCCCTCCCCCATGTGACAAGATAGCCAGTCTCGAAAGAGCTGCAGCTCAGTCAAGAGAGCCTGCTCTGTTGATCTTCGCACAAAAGCGGGTGGGCACAAGAGGGACACTGGTTGCTATGAAAGCTCTATCCATAGTCATGCTGCCCAGGAAATGCAGACCAGCAAATTGCTTTTCTGTTTCCTGTTCCTTCCTAAGAGCTACAGCTTGTGGGTTCTTCTACAACTGATTTAGGCCTATCTGTGCACATTTGGAGCACAACAGATGGGAAACAATTTGCAGACCATTCAGTGACATATTTGAGTGCCCAAGGGTGGGGGTGGGGGGTCTGAAGAGATGTAACATAATTTAAAGAGGGAAGTGAAGCCATCCATCATGGTCTCTGTCATGGACGGCTGTGTGTGTGTGTGTGTGTGTGTTGTCATATCAACTCTTATGCTGTTGTAAGCTTCCAGCCTATCAATCTAGCCATTTCTCTAGTGCTGCCTGTCACTCTACACTCCACCAGAGTCTCGGGTTTGGAGATACTCTGCATTAAAATCCTTGACCTCCCATCTGCTTTTCTGTCTGAGCTAGGAGCTGAACCAAAGTTTCGCATCTGTGAGTTTTTCTCCCCCATTCTTGCATCCAGCACCACATCTCTGAGCAGTGCATAATTAGGAAATACATCCAGTTGCTTCCATTGTGTTGTACATGAATCTTGTGGTTTTAAAGCTGAATCCATATATATATATATATATATATATATATATATATATATATATATATATATGCAGGTTTTGGTGTCCTCGGGTGTCTTCCCGTGTAAAAGTTGGGGTGTCTAGGCGACGTTTCGACGAGGTCTCACTCGTCATCTTCAGGCTGGTGCTTTCGGCTTCTTGTTACTGGAACAGAGCAGGATCTCAGTGTTTGAGTTCCTATAAATACTGTTGAGGGGGTGTGGTGTATAGCCTCCAATGTTCTGGGCAGAGAGGAAGTTCCCAGGCTGACACAGGCCACAAAACCACAGCTCGCCCCTATACACGAAGCCAAGCCAGAGCACAACTAAGTGCAGTACAGCCATCTTCTCAGAAAAACTCTTCACAAAGTTCAAGAGGTCAAGACACAAAGACTTTAGCAACTAATCCACACCTAATGACCCACCTAAGTGGTACTCAGGATATCACTCAAGAAATCACTCAAGATATCCCTCAAGTAATTAAGGAACAAAAGAAGAAAAGGCACACTAGCCTGGGAACTTCCTCTCTGCCCAGAACATTGGAGGCTATACACCACACCCCCTCAACAGTATTTATAGGAACTCAAACACTGAGATCCTGCTCTGTTCCAGTAACAAGAAGCCGAAAGCACCAGCCTGAAGATGACGAGTGAGACCTCGTCGAAACGTCGCCTAGACACCCCAACTTTTACACGGGAAGACACCCGAGGACACCAAAACCTGCATTCCTGTACCCGTGAAAATCTACGAAAGCATATATATATATATATATATATAAACACACACACACAAACAAGAAAATGAAATGTGCGTTTCTACACCCAGATGAATGTAGCAATTTACAGAAGCTAATATTTGTGCTAGATAAATAAACAAAAAGTAGGTCCATATCATTAGTCTCGACTTAAATTATGGGAGAAATTTCCCATAATAAATTCTTATCATATGACGACTTCTTTAAAGCATAGTTTTTAAATAGTATCTGCTAAAACGGTGCTAGGTTAGGTAATGCATGAACTATATCTAGCTACACTGACCAGAATAGAAGATGCTGGCTGTGTGCTAGAAGAAAATTTAACCAGTAGTGAAACACAGTGCTTTTTTCCCAAGAAGAATAGCTGCCGGAACTCACCATGAAATTGTTACAGCAAGTCGCCGGGCAACTCAGGGCAGTCCTGAACAGACGTCGGTGCCTCTGGTTCTGGTGCGCATCGATTAAATGCGCCCCTGCCTCCCTTAGATTCAGGTGGTTGGCTAAGGCAGCTCAGAAGGGCCCTCACGCAAATGTGCACATGTTCAACAGTAGGGCCTTCTCGGTAGTGGCACCTGCCCTGTGGAACGCCCTCCCATCAGATGTCAAGGAAATAGACAACTACCTGACTTTTAGAAGACATCTGAAGGCAGCCCTGTTTAGGGAAGTTTTTAATGTTTGATGTTTTATCGGGTTTTAATATTCTGTTGGGAGCTGTCCAGAGTGGCTGGGGAAACCCAGCCAGATGGGCAGGGTCTAAATTATTATTATTATTATTATTATTATTATTATTATTATTATTATTATTACTGAAAGCTTAAAGCCCACCATCGCTACAGGGGAGACAGATTGGAGAAAAGGAAATATGAACTGGCCCCATCCCCTAGCTTGACCGATCACGGCTAGGAGTGGCTAGGAGCTAGATCAGGAGTCGGCAAGGTTTGGGCCGGATCACTCCCACAGAGATCATCCGTGGGCCGGACTGGCGCAGCGTGACGCCGGAAATTGCATCTGCGCATGTCTGCGGCGCCGGAAATTGCTTCTGCGCATACCCAGACGCCAAAAATTGTGCCTGCGCAGAAGCGATTTTCGGCATCAGGACATGCGCAGGTGCAGTTTCCAGTATCTGCGCGTGCACAGACACAATTTTCGGTGCCACTCGGCAAGTCCCCATGCCGCGCTGTGCCAGTTTAGCGCAGCGTGTGAAGGACTCGCCAAGTGGGCGACTTGATTCAGGGGCGGCTCGTGGGCCGGTATAACAGTCTTTGTGGGCCGCATCCAGCCCATGGGCCACACGTTGCCAACCCCTAAGCTAGATGGAGTCATAGATCTAAAAGAAAAGCGTAGACCTGCACACACTGGCCAGCTTCCATTTTGACTTGAAATGTTCATTTTGGGCATCTCAGAAGGCAAGAAGCAGGCAGGGGGAGCGCTGGCCCACAATGGCGCTCACCTGAGAGGTGTCGGAACTGCGCTCCAGAGCATTCCAACAAGAAGGGGGAGGGGACCACTGGTGAAATACAAATCCTTATCTCTTTTTTCCTCCTACAGCACCATTGTTCACAATTCAAAGTGTTGCTGCTGACCTTTAAATGGTCTCGGCCCAGTATACCTGAAGGAGTGTCTCCACCCCCATCGTTCTGCCCGGACGCTGAGGTCCAGTACCGAGGGCCTTCTGGCGGTTCCCTCACTGGAACCAGGCAGAGGGCCTTTTCGGTAGTGGCGCCCGCCCTGTGGAACACCCTCCCATCAGATGTCAAGGAAATAAACAACTACTGTACCTGACATTCAGAACACATCTGAAGGCAGCCCTGTTCAGGGAAGATTTTAATGTGTGAAATTTAGTGTATTTTTGGTCTCTGTGGAAGCCGCCCAGAGTGGCTGGGGAAACCCAGCCAGATGGGCGGGGTACAAATAATAAATTAGTAGTAGTAGTAGTAGTAGCAGCAGCAGCTCCAGGAGGAGGGGGATTTAAGTTGAGGGAACGGAGTCAGAGGGAAAGGTGAAAGCCCTTCTCTGTGTGTGTGTTATTCCCCTCACTTTCTCCTCCTTTCCACAAATAAAGAAAAGAAATTAGGCCAAAAGCTGCCTGTGGGCCTTGGGCTGTAGGTTGCCCACTTCTGATGTGACATATTGAAACATTTTTTTAAAAAAAATGCTTTATTAGAAAGCACCTCAGGATGCTTTGCTCCAAAAGGTGGGTGGATCTAACAAATTCAGTGCACGAACAAAACGTCTGGAAACTTTTGTACCTCACTTCAGGCAGCAAAATGACTTCGGCCAACCCTGTTACCTGTTATGAAGTGTGTGTGTGATATAAATGCAAATAAATAATTCCCTCCATCACAGTTGCTTCCTTTGCATGCAAATTTGCAGCACAATCCTATGCATGTTTATGCAGCAGTGTTCGATAGGGCTCATTTTGGATTGCAGCCTTAATCAATTGATTCATCAATCAGAACTCTTGCAACCAATCACCTAACATTTCTTTAACTGAATGACATCCCTATGTTGGACAAAGCCACTCCCGACCTAAAGAGGGGTTGGGGTTGCGGGCTCACGCCTCCAACTACAATCTCGCGGGACTCAGGGATTCCCCTAGCTCATCAATATTCATCGCCCTCAGCGCCAGCCAATTGGCTGGCGCTGGGGGCGGGCTTACCAGGTGCTCTTAAGGTCAGGGCAGCCCTGACTCGCCCCTTTTCTTTTCTACAGCAGCTGCGGTTTCCCACCCACCCGCCCTCTAGGTTTGCATTCGGACTTTGCTATGGGCTTCGGCTGGTCGCCGTAAGGGGCCTGATAGGAGTTTTTCCATTTGGCAAATTGCCTGTATTTTGAAGCCACTTGGTTTTTTCGCCTACCTCGTAGCAAAACGTCACAACTCCTGGGTTGGGCAGTTAGGCATTGGCAGGGGTATTGTTATGCAAATGAAGTCAGGGGGGAGGAACGCCATCACCTCCCCCAAATCTTGAAGGGTAGTTCGTTAAAGGACTCCGGGGGGGCGTCGCCTCGTCCGAAACCTACAGAGGCTAGGGCCTAAAGCGCACCCCCGAGCGGTAACCCCTTGGGGAGCGCCTAGGGATGTGCATCTCAGGGGCTCCCCCTGTTGGTGCTTAACCCTTCCCAGTTAGACCGGATAGTCTGTTAGGGCCAATGCCTAAAAGCCAATACCGCTATTACCTGTAATCAATAAAGTTGTGGCCATTTTCGCCCATTAACCTAAATTCTGGTGTCTGGTGTCTTTATTTACTCCATCTGTGGGAGGGGGCAGGAATCGCCACGCAAACAGCTCAGGCATGTTAACTCAGAAGTAAACTCTGTTGAGGTCAATGGGGCTTACTCCCAAGTAACAGGATTGTAGACGAAATGTTCTTTCTGGCATCATCTTGGCTACATTTGACAACTGAGCTCGTCACCATATTTTTAAATGTTATTTATCATTTAATTAAACTATCATCATATGGTGCGGCCTAACTCTTTTTAATGGGATTCCGAGAGGTCCACCAAATAATGAAGTGTACAATCAAATGGGATGAAAGAAATGACATAAAATAATATTAAATGAATAACGAACCCCAAACACACTGAACATCTGCTTCTGTGAACTTTAATAAACAAACATTTCAAATCCAGGCAGCTTTTGTTTTGGGTCAGTACAGTTGAGCACAAACAACTTGAACTTTACTCTGAGTATTTGCTTCATCACGAGAAAAATTACCTCCTCCGTTGGGAATTGAAAGTGCAGAAAAATTAAAGGCTGATCTGTCAAGTTCTCATTCACAATTTGGGAGCGCGTTTGTCAACAAAGGACCTGGTTTGCATGAAACTCCTCACCCACTGCAAAAGGGTTTTTGAAAAGATAGCGAGCCTTTTTTAAATAGCTAAAAGGGAAAAATGGGCAGGCGAGGAATATAGAGAACTAATTTTTTTTTCATTTTTTTATTGATTTTCCAAATTTATAACAAGCATAAACAAACAAACAAACAAACATAAATCCTAATTATAATAGTTCTACTTTTGTTAACATTGTTAGGTGACTTCCTCGAATTCCCCTGGCTGAGTTTCAATGTATATCATTGTAACTGTTTTCCAAAACTAATTTCTCATAAAATTTACTTAGTCAATTAACATCTTTCTTTCTTTCAATATTAACTTTGGACTTATGATTCTATAACATCACATATTTAAATCCTAAGCCAATCTGGTATTTGCAAGTATTTCTATTTAAGTTATCTTAGCATATTTAGCTAAATAGTCTTTAAATTTCATCCATTCCTCCTGGTACTCCTCCTCCTTCTGGTCGTGGACTCTTCCGGTAAGGTCAGCTAGCTCCCAAAAGTCCATCATCTTCATCTGCCATTCCTCCACTGTTGATAATTCTTGTGTTTTCCAATTTTTGGCCAGCAAAATCCTAGCAGCAGTTGTGGCATACAAAAACAATCTAAGATCTTTCTTGGGCAATTCCAGTGCCCAATGGTTGAGGTACTCAGATCTGTTGTTAGAGGATCAGGAAGGTTGTAAATTAAAACCATTTGAACAAATTAAAGATAAAGCGAATTGGTTGCAATATTATCAAATTAATGAATTATATAAGATGGATAGGAGAAATGGTTTTGCAACAGAAAAAAACCAAATTGGAAACGGAGTTGTTAGATACTAAAGTTAAGAATATGTCTAAATGTATAATTTGTTGTTGGAGTGGCATACAAAGGATGAACAAGTTAAATCGGATATGATTGATTGGGCAAGAGATGTGGGACATAATATAATGATGGAGGATTGGGAAGGGCTATGGAAGAAAAGGGTTGAGTTCACTGCATAAAGGAAAATATTATGAAGATGATGGTACTTAAACCCTGTAAAACTAGCAAAGATTTATCACAATAGTGATAACCTTTGTTGGAAATGTAAAGAAAAAGAAGGTACTTTTTTCCATATGTGGTGGACTTGTCCCAAGGTGAAAGACTTTTGGGAGAAGATTTATAATGAACTGAAATAAATGTTGAAATATACATTTATTAAGAAACCAGAGGCCTTTCTTCGTGGAATAACAGGTTTGGAACTGCCCAAGAAAGATGTTAAATTATTTTTGTATGCCACAACGGCCACCCGATTATTACTTGCTAAAAATTGGAAAACACAAGAACTACCAACAGTGGAAGATTGGCAGATGAAGATGATGGACTTTTCGGAGCTAGCTGACCTGACTGGAAGAATCCGCAACCAGAAAGAAAAGGAGTTTCAAGAGGACTGGAGGAAATTCAAGGACTATTTGAACAAATATTGTAATATAAAAAATTACAAATTACTTGAAAGAAACAGGCCTAGGATTAAGCTAAGTTATAATTAAATAAATGGGATTTAGAATATTAAGAAATGTTAATAAGATGGACTATAACTGGAAATTGTTTTAGTTTAATAATGATATTGGAAAGCTGTTACCTTCAACTACAAGGAAACTCAGAAGGGAGGGATTTGACAAAGTCAACCAAGATGTTTCAAAGGTTGGATTTGTAAAGAATTAAGTTTGTTGTCATTGTTTATCTGTTTATTGTTCTTTTTTTCTTTCTTCGTTCATTGATGTATTCTTCTTTTTTTCTGTTTTTGTGTATCATTCTGCTTTGTGGTTTTTGTTATCATTGTGGAAAATCTAATAATTTTAAAAAAAACAAAAACCAGAAGGCTGCCAAACTATTTGTCTATCCAGCACCTTGTTGTCTTCTCATTCAGGCAGCAACACTCCACAGTGTCAGAGAGAGAGAGACAGAGTTTTCCTACTGGTGTGATACCAGATAATCTTTTTAACCTGTGACCTTCCAGACCCCGGACTGCAGCTCCCATCGTGATCATGCAAGAGCTTTGCAAGTATGGGCCAGTTTAGTCATCATAACGTTCAGATCGCAAATTTAAAGCAGCAAGTGAGTGCTCCTCCAGCCCGGCCCTCCCTCACACAAATGCCTCTGTCCTCCTTTCAGTGGCGATTCTGCCTGTGCCCTTGCTAGATAAATACCAGGAGCGCATCCCTGTACTGACAAAGCCATCTCCTGAGATGGGAGCTGGAGAGCTCCTTCAGATACTGATAGGCTGTTTTCAGCTTGGCTCCAAACGCAGCTGACAAAGAGGAATTTGCCGACTGGACTGTTTTGTCATGCAGCTAATTAGAAGCAGATTTTTTAAAAAACAGAGAGAGAGAGAGGAAAAACCCAGAGCATTTTGTATTTCTGAGGCAAGTTATGAATGATGAAGAATCCATTTCAACCAGTTAAGGGGCCAAACCAGCCATGATAGCAAACATGTCTTTGCATTTAATATGCAGGCTTTTCATAGCAACCAAGCAGGCTGATAATTACCAGGATCACAAAAGGCGGGGGGGGCGGAACTTGTACCATTTACACCCGCCTGCCAGAGGAAAAACCACCCCTCCAAAGCTGATACAGTGGTACCTCGGGTTACATACGCTTCAGGTTACAGACTCCGCTAACCCAGAAATAGTGCTTCAGGTTAAGAACTTTGCTTCAGGATGAGAACAGAAATTGTGTTCCGGCAGCGCGGCGGCAGCGGGAGGCCCCATTAGCTAAAGTGGTGCTTCAGGTTAAGAACAGTTTCAGGTTAAGTACGGACCTCCGGAACGAGTTAAGTATTTAACCCAAGCACTGTGGGTTAAACCACAGACCCTAGGATTTGCTGATCAAAAGGTCGGTAGTTCGAATCCCCACGACAGGGTGAGCTCCCATTGCTCGGTCCCAGCTCTTGCCCACCTAGCAGTTTGAAAGCACGTCAAAGTTCAAGTAGATAAATATGTACCGCTCTGGCGGGAAGGTAAACGGCGTTTCCGTGTGCTGCTCTGGTTCGCCAGAAGTGGCTTAGTCATGCTGGCCACATGACCGGGAAGCTGTACACCGGCTCCCTCGGCCAGTAAAGCGAGATGAGCGCTGCAACTCCAGAGTCAGTCACAACTAGACCTAATGTCAGTGGTCCCTTTACCTTTACCACTGTATTTGCATTGCGAGAAAGGCTGTGTACTCAGCACACATCTTAAAGCACAGGTCTCACATTTTAAAGCACCAAGACCCCTAACTCCTTTTCGCATGTACTCCTAGTAAGCTAGGTGTTTCCCCATCCTATATTTGTGCATCTGGTTCCTTCTGCCTACTGTAAGTGCAGAATCTGACATTTGTCCCTATTGAAATTCATTTTGTTAGTCCGGGCCCAGTTCTCCAATCTGTTAAGGTCTTTTTGAGTTCTCATTCTGTCTTCTGCGGCATTGGCTAACGGCAAACTCATTCTCCAAGTCCTCATTCTTATATAGGCCAAAACACCATAAACACATGAGAGGGAGACTTCTGAAGCCTTAGAGGAACACAAGAGTTTGCAGTAATACATAGAGACTCTTTAGGAGAAAACTCTAAAACAGAGCAGCCTATTCCGTCGGTGTGGAATGCTTAGAATCTGTTGAGGGAGTGGGAACTCAGGCAAGAGGCAGAAGGAAATGGAGTATCCAGAAAAGGGGACAGCTGGCTGGTTGGCCAGAACCCTGGGAACGCCACACTGAAACATTTTGTTGCATGTCCCAGTTGTGGATGTCTAATCCCGACGCCGAACAGAATTCTAGCATAAATTAACAAAAAATCCATTTTTAACGGCACAGCTACCCATCGTGTTGCTATACAACACTGCAGATTCAGCCTGACCCAGTTGACTTTGCAAAACACACAAGGAGGGAAGGATTTGATCTATCACACACAACCTAGGCTGCATCTAAAGGGATTTCTGAAGCTAAGATCCACGCACAACAAAAAGAGCCTAGCCACAATTCCTGGCGCTGGAGTGCCCCTTTTATGAAACCTCTTTCTTTCCTTCCATCTCTTTGAGTATGTCTTTCTCTAGAAATAATTTAATCCAGCATCTGCCTCAACTGCCTTCCTTTTAACTCACTCAGTAAGTTTTTTTTCTTTTTTTCTTTTTTAAAAAATCAATTAAGATAAAAATAGCTTCCTGACTATTGATCCTTGCAAGTCAAGCCACCTCTGCTTTTGCTCATTTTCAATCAGAACATGCTGCCACTCAAGCTTTTATCGGGCATAATTTATGCATACAGAGATATAACTTAATTATGGGTGTCTCATTTAATTAAACTCTGCTAAAATGTTTAGGACGTCCAAGTGACTGATCGTGGGGACTCCTTTACAAAATCAATGTGTTTCATCCTCTTCCCTTGTTCTTTTTCTCAGGGACCAACTTCTACAGAAGCCCTTCTCTGTAATGCGTAGAACGGAAGCTGATTGTGTTCAAGGCAAGGAGAACCAACAATGTGAATGGCAAGGTGGAGAGTTCAACTGAAATCAGTAGGAGATACCTCAGAGTAGACATATATACAGTCGTACCTTGGTTTTCAAACATCTTGGGAGTCGAACGTTTTGGCTCCCAAACAATCAAAAACAGGAATTGATTATTCTGGTTTTTGAACATTCTTTGGCACCCATACATCCGACACAGCTTCCATGGCTTCTGATTGGCTGCAGGAGTTTCCTGAAGCCAATCAGAAGCCGCGCCTTAGTTTCCAAACATTTTGAAAGTCGAACGGACTTCCGGAACGGATTTTGTTCGACTTTCAAGGTACCACTGTATAGGATTGTGCTGTAAAGCCACAACCTTATGCTCATTTATTGAACTCGTGGGTTTTTTGTTTTGTTTTATTTAATGCACAGAATCACATTTCACAAAGGGAGAAAGTCCACAACCAAGATGAAGAACCAAAAGTTGGTTCAAAAAAAAATTTTTCGGAGACTTCTGTCTCATTAAGGGAACTATGGACGCAGTGCATGGTCAAAAATAGAATGCCTCATTCTTTTGCGGCGGCTACTGGGCCCTGGTGACAATTCGTTTCAGGAAATCCAGAAATGCCTTTTCAGAAGCAAGCAAATCTCTGCTTGAAGATATAAGTAACCACGGGCAACAGCTAATGATGGTACCAATGTAAAAACAATAGCAGCACTTGCAACAACAAAATGGTTTCCTAGGAGCCAGTATGAACACCACAAAGCAAAATAATAACTCTAGACGCATACCAGCATGTCCACTGTTAGGGATATTGGTTGCTAATGGTCCAGGATTGAAGATTCTTTTCTCCAATAGGAGGTAATGACAAATATCCCCCTGATGATTGTGAATCACTCACCAGCTTTGGAAATGCAATACCCAGCCGTGTTTGAAAGGACAGCACCCAGTAGCTGATGTGTGGGGACAAAGAAAGAGCTTAAAGTGAGCTGAATCCATGTCAAGAGAAGGAGACAAGGGAAAGTGTTGTGGTTTTGCTGAATTTCAGACACTGTGTAGAAAAAGAACTTAAGCCACGTGTCACTTCTTATATACATTAAAAAAACAAAAATCTATGTATATTACCCAGCTCCCAAAAAGTGTCTGACTTTCCTTTCCTTTCTTTTTTAAATTTTTATTTTCAAATTTTCAAACAAAACTATTTTTTACACACACACATTTACATTAAAACCGTAATCCATTTATGGGGTTCCCTGAACCCCCAGACTTCCCTTTCTAATGGAAAAAGCACCTTGTAGCATTGCTTCTGAATTTCCCCCCAATTGGGAACAAGCTGCTCATGAACTTTAGTGTACTCCACTGGGGGGGGGTCACTGTAATTTTAAAAAGTAAACAGTAACAAAAGCAGAAATGTGGTCATTCAGTAATACCATATACAGTGGTACTTCCGGTTACGAACTTAATTTGCTCCAGAGGTCCATTCTTAACCCGAAACCGTTCTTAACATGAGACGCGTTTCTGCTAATGGGGCCTCCCACTGCCACTGCGCCACCGCCACACAACTTCTGCTCGCATCCTGGGGCAAAGTTTGCAACCAGGAACATCTACAGTGGTCCTCTGGATACGAATTCTTCTGGTTGCTCACGGTCGGGTTACGAGCTGCGCTAACCCAGAAGTAGTTGCTCCTGGATGCGAACTTTGCCCCGGGATGCGAAAATTGCACGCAGAAGGCACTGTTTTGCTAATGGCGCCTCATGTTAAGAACAGTTACAGGATAAGAATGGACCTCTGGAACGAATTAAGTTCGTAACCAGAGGTACCACTGTACTTCCGGTTAGAGGAGATCGTTATCCAAAACGTTCGTAAGGAGGATGGTACTTAACCCGATGTTCCACTGTGTTCAGCTAGTGATGGATGCGGATATGAAAAGCTTACAGGGACTCTGTAGGATTGCCATGTGTCCTCTTTTTCCAGGACACATCCTCTTTTTCAGGGGTAAAATATCTGTCCTGGTGAATTTTTTTGTAATTGCCAAAATGTCTCTGGCTATACTTTCTGGAGGAGACATAGACATAACTGGTGGTTGAAGACTTGCTTTCCTCTTCTCTTCTCCTGCCCCCTCAGCAATATATCACAGCTTCTATAGTAGGGGGTATTTAAAATGAGAGCCATAATAGCGTGCTCTTTTTCTGCTCTTCAAAATAGGGCACCCCTGAGAGGGAGTTATTACAGTGGTACCTCGGGTTACACACGCTTCAGGTTACACACTCCACTAAGCCAGAAATAGTGCTTCAGGTTAAGAACTTTGCTTCAGGATAAGAACAGAAACCGGGCTCCAGCGGCGCGGCGGCGGCAGGAGGCCCCATTAGCTAAAGTGGTGCTTCAGCTTAAGAACAGTTTCAGGTTAAGTACGGACCTCCGGAACGAATTAAGTACTTAACCCGAGATATCACTGTACACTGAAAACTCACAGGTCCTCCCGTCAAGAGGCATGGACATCCATGGGGGATGTCAGGAACTGGCTGGATGAGGAGGAGAAGTGGAAGATTCCTGCCCAAGAAACACCCTCAGGAAAGCGCACAGAGGATTTTTTATGGGGGGTTATTAATAAATATTTTATTAATTTCCAAATATGACAAAAATAAAACATTCAATACCAAACAAACAAATACCAAACAAAAAAGTTGACTTCCCCCCGTCCCTTCCTTGGTTCCAATGTTTATCAACATACCGAATGACCAATGTAAAATAAAAATTACTTATTGTTCATTCATAATGTAATTACAAGTAGTTCTAGAATCCTGCCAATGTATTAACCTGTGTGCATTGATTCTGTATATATGCAATAAAGTCCTTCCATTCTTCCTTAAATTCGTTGTCATCTCTTTCTCTTTGTTTCATTGTCATTTTTGCCATTTCAGCATATTCCGTTAATTTAACTTGCCAATCTTCTTTGGTTGGGACCCCTTCTTTCCAGTGTTGTGCAAGCAAAACTTGTGCAGCTGTAGTCGCATGCATAAATAAGTTCTTTTGTATATATACCTATATCTACTCCTGTAATTCCTAGTAGGAATGCTTCTGCTTTTTTTGACAAAAGCTATTTTAAACATTTTTTTTCTCCATTTCATTATAAATCATTTCCCAATAGCTTTTTACTATTTTACATTCCCACCACATATGAAGATACATCCCTTTACATTTCTAACAATTATTTTCTTTAGATTTGTACATTTTTGCTATTTTGACTGGAGTTAAGGTAAAGGTAAAGGTACCCCTGCCCGTACGGGCCAGTCTTGACAGACTCTGGGGTTGTGCGCCCATCTCACTCAAGAGGCCAGGGGCCAGCGCTGTCCGGAGACACTTCCGGGTCACGTGGCCAGCGTGACATCGCTGCTCTGGCGAGCCAGAGCCGCACACGGAAACACCGTTTACCTTCCCGCTGGTAAGCGGCCCCTATTTATCTACTTGCACCCGGAGGTGCTTTCGAACTGCTAGGTTGGCAGGCGCTGGGACCGAGCAGCGGGAGCGCACCCCGCCGCAGGGATTCGAACCGCCGACCTTTCGATCGGCAAGTCCTAGGCACTGAGGCTTTAACCCACAGCGCCACCTGCGTCCCTTTTGACTGGAGTTAGATACCATCTAAACATCCTTTTCATATGAGAGAGAGAGGGTTTGGTTCCCAGCTCCTGGTGGTGGGAAACTGGCCACACCCCAGCAGTAGCATCATAACGGGGGGCGGTACGCCCTGGGTTCCATGTCTGCAGGGGTGACAAGAAGTCATCCCACAGGGGCTCGTGGCGGCGCAAGCAGCCATCGCACTGCCACAGCCGCATGTGGAGGATCGCTACAGCCACGAGCAGAGGATCCTGGTTCCAGCAGCAAACCGCTAAGTACAGCACATGTGCAGCATCACACGCATGTGCTGTATGTAGCAACGGCGCACATGCGCTGTATAGCGGTTTGCCGCCGGTGCCACTCCAGTGCCGTACAGACAGTGCCAGGCACACTCTAATCAGCAGAGTGAATAACTCTTCACAACGGAAGTGGCGGACAGAGACATGTGTAAGCATTATTTACAGGCGTTTATTCAGCATAGTACAGGAACAAAGGAAAAAAACATGTCTGCTTCCCTTCGTGTCCAAACAAACAGCAAGACAGCAAAAGTTCCCAGCAGACTTGTGCTGGAAGTAAACAGGCATGTGACACACAACAGTTATGCTTGTTCCTTTTAAGGTGGGATGGAATTATATCCCAACAGCGACACCCGCCCTGGGTGTCACAACGCCTTCCTTTGCCCCTACACCCCAGAGATAGCAGACAAGCTAGGAACTACTGGAGGCAGGGAGTTTGAGGGATAGTGAAGAGGCAGAAACTGGCAGGTGTCCTAGAACAGGGCAGGGACAGGAATCGGTAATTCTCCCACAAAGCCACTCCGAGATACATGCTGCGTGCTGGTCATAGCTCCATCTCCAAGGATCATGCCCATTGCAATCAAAGACCAAATAGGCATTAGACAATGAAAATGCTTTGTATCTTTCTTTGACCATTTCTTAAAATCTATAGCCTTCACCTCATTTGTGTGCCCATTGCCACTTTGCCACTGCAACCCTCTATTTGGAGTCTATGCTTTGCAATCGCCCTCCCGAAAAAATAATAATCCCGTTGACACCCGTGCACTGAATTCAGATGCATAGGCTATATATGATGGACAAGTGAGAGGCTCTCTGGATGAACAGTTGACCATGTAGTAATTTCCTAGATGGCAATATTGGAGACTGCAAGCACCCGATTGCATGGCTGAATGCTCCCTGTATTTTTTATTTTACTTTTTTTAAAGACAGCAGCAGGAGCAACTTCCCATCTATGGAAAACTGCTTGCTAGGGAGAAAAATGCTTTCTGACCCAAGAGGATATTTAGTTAAGGTAATATTGAATCTACAAAGATTGGGTTTATTTTTCAAATGGGATCATTACTTGGATTTGATGAATAAGGTCGAAACGGGCAAGAGACTGACATTTTGCGGGAGCCAAGAATGAAGATCTGGAGTTCAGCTTCTTAATAGTGTCACGTAGCTTCACAAGGAAAATACATCCTTGGATGCCTTGTGCTAGAAATATTGCAGCTTTTATGCATATATTGCTTTTTATGCATGTAGTCTGTGTGTGTGTGTGTGTTAGCTATGCGCTTTGGACTTGCATTTCTGTCAAGGTAAACCCACTCTCTTATTTTTGTGTTCTAACTCAGGCAGGGGCAGACTTTAGCCTTTCAAATTCCTGTGGCGCCCTTTGCGAGGCAAAATCTGGCGCCTCGCTTGCCTCTCTCCTTCTGTTCTGCTCAGTTCACTACGTCATAGTTGTGGTGCCCTCCAGCACCACTAGGCTCAGCACCCAGTACAGCAGAACCAGCCATTCTGCCCTAAATCTGCCTCTGTCTCGGGACCAGGGCTTTTTTTCAGCCAAAACTCACCAGAACTCCATTATAACTGCCATTACAAGAGAGGTGTTCATTGTGAGTTCTGGCACCTCTTTTTTATTTTAGAAAAACAGCATTGCTCAGAATACTATTTCTCCCTCCATCTCCCTGCTCTACCAGTACCTACCAATAACAGGAAAATATCTGAAACACTATATTTAATTCTATGAAGGGTAGGACCTATGCCTGTTTTTAGAGTATTGCTATTCTGCAACTGGTTTGATGCTTTTCTTTTGTTTTATTAATCTTCTTAATTAATTAAATGAAGGGCACTTTTAACATGGGACCCACAAATGGACTCAAGTGAGTAGCAGGGTGAGTTTGCAGCTGCAAGCCCTATAGTTTTAGACCTTAATATCTAAACCCCCACACAGTCAATTATCATGTGAATAACATTACAGACCCTCCAAGTGTCCCTATTTTGCAGGGACAGTCTCTGTCCCGGTTTCTGATTTGATCCCAGAATGCCCTTTTCCTCATGGATGTCCCTATTTTCATTGGAGAAATGTTGGAAGGTTTGGAGTTATCCAACCCCTGAGCCGTCTGAAGGCAACCCTGTATAGGGAAGGGTTTTTTTAAAAAAATGTTTAATGTTTTATTAAGTTTTTATACATGTTGTAGGGGCTGGGGCAATCCAGTAAGATGTGTGGTGTATAAATAGTAAAATTATCATTATAGAATGGGATATTTTCATCAGAGAAGTGTTGGAGGGTATGGTATTGAAGATAATGCTGAAAGTGCAACTGGCAATGGCTATTAAAATTATTGTTTTAAGAAGTAATTCCTGTGAAGGGTGGGTTTGTTTGTTTTTAAGAAAATCCTACCTTCATATCTTATTAGACAGAGGCCATGGAATGCCACAGTTTTACAGGAGAAATTAATTTCTAACAGATTTTTTTATTATTATTCTTTCTTCCCTCTTTTGTACACTGGTGGCTGACACACAACGAAACAAAGATGCACCAATGCCTCTCTGTGGAAAAAGCATGCTACAGCACAAACCTCAGCTGGAGAAACTTGCTTGGAGTCAAGTCTGCATTGGCATCAATTCCCATGGGTGCAAACAGAAAAAGAGGGGAAGAGGAAAATCATTAGGAAAGGGACAATTAGGCTTATAAAACTAATGTAAAGCTGAGTCCAATGGACAAAGAATGCATGTTCTAAAAGAAATAATTTTTGTAGCACCTTCTGAGCCATCAGCCCACAAAGAGGGTAACAGGATAAATTTGAGCATCCCAGGCTTCAAGATTTACATAACTGAATTCCTGGAATAGCATCTGTGTGGCAGGATCCTAACATGCTGTTTTTAGATCCTCTTATTTGATTTTAAGATGGCTTTATATTGTTCGTGATGTTACCTTTTTATTCTGAATTTTACCAATTTTTGGCCACTTCAGGAATTTTTATGGAAAAGCTTAAGACACTTATTTGTTAAATGCCTTTCTACAAAAATCATCTCAAAGCATTCTGTAAAGACAGTGCCAGAAGTGCCCTAAATAAAACCTTTTTAATTACCGTATTTTTTGCTCTAGAAGACTCACTTTTTCCCTCCTAAAAAGTAAGGGGAAATGTGTGTGCGTCTCATGGAGCGAATGCAGGCTGTGCAGCTATCCCAGAAGCCAGAACAGCAAGAGGGATTGCTGCTTTCACTGCACAGAGATCCCTCTTGCTGTTCTGGCTTCTGAGATTCAGAATATTTTTTTCTTGTTTTCCTCCTCCAAAAACTAGGTGCGTCTTGTGGTCTGGTGCGTCTTATAGAGAGAAAAATACGGTAAATGGCCTTTTGGTCACTGGATCAGCATTTTTATTGTTGAAATTCAACTTTTATATATATTTAACATACAGTGGTACCTTGGGTTACATAAGCTTCAGGTTACATACGCTTCAGGTTGCACACCCAGAAATAGTGCTTCAGGTTAAGAACTTTGCTTCAGGATAAGAACAGAAATTGTGCTCCGGCGGCACAGCGGCAGCAGGAGGCCCCATTAGCTAAAGTGGTGCTTCAGGTTAAGAACAGTTTCAGATTAAGAACGGACCTCCGGAACGAATTAAATACTTAACCCGAGGTACCACTGTACAGATAAAATCAATGCATCTTTTGTTTTAAAGCAATAATAACAATTGCAATATGGTAATGGTACAACAATATTGTAGTACAATAAAAATAAAAGCCACATAAAGCTTGCGATCATAAATAAAGTAATTTTTAAAAGGAGCAGCTAACCTTTGGCCCCGAAGTTGCTGGACCGGGACTTTTACTATCTTCCCTGGTTGAAACGGATGGGAGCTGGAGTTCAGCAACATCAAGATGGTCACATGTTAGCCAACCCTGTGATCAAGCGTCACAATATTGAAATGGGTGAGCATTACGCCATAGTAGGCATGGATCTTTGCATTTGTAATCCACCTTGGGCACACGTGCGCAAGGCTTGGCTATAATCCTCCCAAAATCTAGTCCTTTCCGATTCTCTCGATTCCAAAGGGAGAGATTTGTGTGATTAACTCTGACATTAAAATCAGCGGTTCTTGAAATTGCTTCAGAAATTAATAACAGCCAGGCCTGTGTGTATTTAACTTTGTAGGCAAGTCAGCAGACTGGGGGAGGGACGCCATTTTTGCATCAGATGTCAAAGAAATAAACTATCTGACGTTTAGAAGAAATCTGAAGGCAGCCCTGTACTGGGAAGTTTTTAACGACTGATGTTTTAATGTATTTTTAATCTCTTGTTGGAAGCCGCCAAGAGTGGCTGGGGAAACCCAGCCAGATGGGTGGGGTATAAGCTCCCATTGCTCAGTCCAGCTCCTGCCAACGTAGCAATTCTAAAGCACACCAGTGGAAGTAGATAAATAGGCACCACTGCGGCGGGAAGGTAAACAGTGTTTTGTGCACTCTAGTTTCCATCACGGTGTTCCATTGCACCAGAAGCAGTTTAGTCATGCTGGCCACATGACCTGGAAAAGATGTCTGCAGACAAAAGCCAGTTCCCTCGGCCTGAAAGCGAGATGAGCGCCACAACCCCATAGTCGCCTTTGGCTGGACTTAACTGTCCAGGGGTCCTTTACCTTTTTTTTACCTTTACTTTACCTTACTGGTAAAGCTTATACCCAGAACAAACTTAGTTGGTCTTTAAGGTGCTGCTGGACAATTTTTTATTTTATTTATTTATTTCTACTGAGTCAGACCAACACGGCTACCTACCTGCATCTTACTTACCCTGATTCTGAACCCAAAGGATCTTTCGGAACCATCGCTTGTATGTTTTAGCCTGGTTTTCAGCAACCAGATCTATCCTGCGGCTTGCTAGAATGGCCATTAACCAGGCATAGCTAGTGAAAGGCAATTCCACACTCTAAATATTTCTGAAAGAAGCTCATTATTATTCTCTTTCTCTTTTTCTATACATACAAACATACATTATCATTGTTATTGTTGTTTCTTCTCTCTCCTTATCTCTTGCTACACAAAACACACCCACACACACCTGCCTCCTGGGCAAGTGTCACGGTCCAGTTCACAGGCGATCAAAGTCCTGGTGGGGACGTCGGGACCAGGGGCAAGATGGCAGGGTGGGAGCAGGAACAGGAGTCCGGAAGCCAGGAGTCAGGAAGCCAAGAGTCTGAGGGTCAGGAAGCAAGGAACCACAAAGCCAAGGGTCCAAGGATCAAGAAGCACAGAGTCAAGGAACCAAACACAGCAAGGCAGGAAACATGTTGCTTGCCAAAGAGCCGAAGGGAAATGCTGACCTGATATCCCTTCCTGGCTCTTGCCACCAGGTGCTGTGAGTTACCAATCGGCCTCACCTGTGCGGCCGCGCCTTGCTTCTTCAGAACAAACTTAGGAAGGCCCCAGTCCTGCAAAGTCCTACTGGTCACAGGGCCTGGCTCCTGCACACACACCTGACAGCAAGTATTTTTGGCAAAATAAACAAGAACTGGGTTTTAGATGCAGCTGACCAGTTGTGCAATTAACCGATGGAGACTTTACATTCACAAAGTAAAGATGTGAATCAATCATAGGTTCTGTCTACTCGGATTAATTTATATTCAGATCTATTAATTAAGAAAAGCAGTTGGATGAACTAAGTTACTTGATAGATCCTTCTCAGATAGACACATGATTATTGACATGTGAAAAGATTAGTATAAATAAATCTTTCATCTTTACGCTACTTAAATTAAATAAGAGCCATGCTTGATGGAATACCGGCCCATAACTTTTAGATCATTAATAATCATCAACGTATCAATGAATAGGTCTGGAATCCTCTTAGATCAGCACAAATCAGAAAAACAGCACCAGACAGACAATCTATAGCAGTCATTTATGCTATGGCCTCAGAACCATTAAAACACACCCAAATCCCTTGCTTAACAGGGGCTATCCTTGATCTTTATTGAAATGTCTGGAAGCACTTGGTAAATAGAATATCTATTTAATTAGTACTTGGCTATCATTTCACTTTTTCTAGGGTGAACAACCAAGCAGGCTAGCAGGCTGAAATTCTAGAAGAAGGATTGAAGAAATATTTGCACTATAAACATATTGGTTTTATACCAACTATCATGGCTTCACTGCTCCCTAAAATCCTGGGAAATGCAGAAATCACTAATCAGGATCAGCATCTGATTACTTTACTTAGCAAAGTCCTATAAGACTCCTTCCCTCCCCCAGGGCTACAGCTGTTTGCACAAAGATACAGCAACTTGGGTTTTCAGAGGATTTCCTGGGTGCTGTGGCTTTTCCAGTAGCCAAGGCCATGTTAAAAACTAGGCTGTGGGACATAGATCGCCAGGAACTAATTTCAGCTGCGGAAAAAACACATTCCCCTCTTTATTTTCGACTCTCTTGGGCACAGGAATTGAACCTCAATTATCTACAATTTTCGTTTAACCTGCAAGAAAGAAGGGCTTTTTCACTGGCTAGGTTCAATTCTAATCCTTCTAACCTCCTTTGGGGTAGGTTTGTGGGTATGGCAGGAGATAGGATCTGCCCATATGATGCCCATCTGGTAGAAACTCTAGCTCACATGGTCCTTAAATGTAAAATGTATGATGATCTCCGCCAACAATTCTTAGACCAACTATGTATCCCAATATGGAAACCAGAAACGGAGGTTATACGCTTCTTATTACAGGGGAGAGACCAGGAGCTCACCAAGACAGTAGCTAAGTCCCTCTATTTGATTTTTTTGTCGCCGAAGTACACTATAGGATCCTGCCCTTGCTGGAGACCCACAGAGGTGAAAGAGATTGCTCACCTCTTCTTCCCTTTGACAAATGGGATCATCTTAATAGATTGTCCTGGTTGCAGGCAAGCTCTCAACCTGGTTCCCCCCCACCCTGGGTGGAGCTATCTGTTGGAAAACTGTGTGCGTGCAGCTACTCACACAGAGTCAATTAAGGGAGTGATAATTAATGGCCTACTAACTGTTAGTTCAGAGTTCAGTGTTGGAGTTCAGGGTGTCAGTGTAGGAGTTGTGAGTTGTGTCAGAGAGAGCTAGCATAAGATCCGTGTTCTGTTCCTGCAAATAGTCCACTGTATATAATAAACACCTAACTACAAGTTCCTGGTTCCTGCTCTTCTATCCTGTCTGCAGCCAAGTCGCCAATTGCTTCCGTGGATTCTGCGTGTACTCTGCTAGGTCTGGCTAAGGTCCTGCAACTAGTCAGAAAGTTGCGAAACACCAATAGGTTTTGCCAATACTATCGTCCTCACGCCGGGGTGGCACCACAATCACCCAGGGCTATTGCCCAATCATGTCATTGGGTGATAGTGGGGAAAAGTATAAAAGTGGCAGCGCGACATGTGCCAGGCTCCTGCTTCACGCTGCCAAACACCCACCCACCCACCCTTTAATTTAGATCCTTTGACCTTGCTTTGGACTTTGTTGGTTGCCCAGCTTGAGTCGGGGGCCGGGTAGGATTTTTTTCCATTTGGCAAATTGGCACAGGACACTTGGTTTTTGCCTACCTCTTAGCAATCGTCACAACTTGGTACGGTTTGGCGGTTAGGCATTGGCTTATGGTGAACGGGGGAGGGGAGGTCGGCTATCGCCTGCCCCTCCATTTCAAGGACATTCCATTAAAGGAAGGCGGGTCCTGGTTCCTGTCCAAAGTCCGCTTGAAGGGTGAGGGTCATGCCAGGCCTCTGGGAACACCAGGGGAGATGGAGGCGGGTTCCCCCGAAGCAATTTCCCTTTGGGTGGTTTACCCTTACAGACTTCCTGCAAAGGGGCAGGAGTCAGATATAGTCTTGCCAATGCCTAAGCCAATACCACTCTCATTCCTGTAATCAATAAAGTTGTTGCCAAATTTTTGCCCAAAAACCTTAAACAAAATATCCATGTCTGTGTGAATTTATTTACCCGAATGGGGGGTCGGCTTGAGGGTCTTGCCACGCAAATGAAATGGCGACGAGATCACACCGTGCCTATTTATTCTGAATGTTTGTAAGTGATGCCAATAAAGGTTTGATGATGATGATGATTTTCTTTTCTTTTAATCTCTGTCTCACTTCTTGATCGTGAAGAGAAGCAAGTTATGATTATTTTTTCCAGCTCCGTTAAAAAATACAATCATCACACATTGCACAAATAGTACTGTATGCATCAACGTTTTATTATGTATTTTGTGTTTTTGTTTTGTATTTTTATGCTGTGAACTGCCCCAATACCTTTGGATGAAGGGTGCTACACAAATTTAATAAATGAATAAATATAAATACTCCAGAATTCCTTAAGAAACGAGCACATGTGTGGTTTTATATTCCAATTTTATTCTCTGAACTGCCCTGAGATCTATGGTTATAGGGTGGCATGTAAATTCAATAAAGCAAATCAAATCAAATCAAATCAAATCAAATAAAAATAATAAATACTTACAATATTATGCAGCAGAAATAAAGTACTGCATGATTCTATGGCATTACAGATATAATAAATAATTTTGCATAAAAAGCTAGGCTTTAAAAAAAATAAACACTCACTATGCACAAGCAGCTCAGACTTAAGAGGCAGTCTTAAAATTAAGTCAAAGCGTAATATATTTATTTCATAAATATACTGCTTGTTTGTAGGGGGGGAAACCTCAAAATGGGTTTTAATTGGGTCAGAACTGCTGAATTCAGTGCATAAATCATCTGAGCGAATTCCTCCTCTTTCTATATAATCTTGTTGGCTTCAGTTTCCTCAGAAAATGAACTTTTGGTTCGCAGTCCTTTTAACAATACAGAGTGCTTTCTGTCCTTTAAAAAATAAAAAATAAAAAAATCAATGTGTTATTCAGGATAACTGAAAAGGCAAGTGGCTATTTTCTCCATGAAAGCTTTGCAAGGGAAGCCCAGAAACACGAGGGCGATATTAGTTTTGTCAGAAAGGCAAGGCCAAAGATGTTGCAAATTAAATTGCATTCAAGTGCCTTGGGAAGTAAATGGGTAGCTGACGTAAAGGATTCGCAATGGGCCGTGGGTTTTACATCCAGCTCCCTGTTTCTAATTTAATCCTGTTTGGTAGCGATCAAGAAAATTTTGGAATCAAAAGCCAGCTAATACCTGTGAAATGACTTGATGGTCTCAGGCCCTTCCTGGCACACAGGTATCCATACCCCTGTTGCTACTGTTGGGGCAGAAGCCAATAATTGATGGGCTGTGACAATTGGATTTATCGATTCGAGGATTGTCTGAGTCAAGGAAAGAAGTCAGGTTACTTACCTCGCTAGATCTCCATGACAAATCTCTGAATTAGAGGTCCTCTATCTAGTCAGGCGTCCCATGCTAAGGCTGGAAGGTTCGGCGACTATATGGCTTTCAAAAACCATCAGTGAATCACATTTTTTTAAAGGTGCATCTTTTGGGGGAAAAAACCACATTGTTATTTGCTCCATTGCTTTTAGGGCATAGGAGATGGGGACCTGCAGCCAGGGACGGAGGAAGGGGGGTGCGGGTTACCTTCAAAGGTAGCCCCGCATAGAGCGCATTGCAGTAGTCCAAGTGAGAATTAACTAGAGCATGCACCACTCTGGCGAGACAGTCTGCCGGCAGGTAGGGTCTCAGCTTGTGTACCAGATGGAGCTGGTAAACAGCTGCCCTGGACACAGAACTGACCTGCACCTCCATGGACAGCTATGAGTCCAAAATGACCCTAGACTTACTCCCAGTGTGTACAAGATTGCACCCTAAACCCCTTGCCTAAATATCTCCTATAGCATCAGGGGGGCTTGAAAATTCTCAAGAGGGCATGACTACTCAGAAGCAGACTTACTCTTGGGTAAGCAGGTAAAGCTGGAGGAGACTCTTGAGAGTCCCATGGACTGCTAGAAGATCAAACCTATCCATTCTTAAGGAAATCGGCCCTGAGTGCTCACTGGAAGGACAGATCCTGAAGCTGAGACTCCAATACTTTGGCCACCTCATGAGAAGAGAAGACTCCCTGGAAAAGACCCTGATGTTGGGAAAGATGGAGGGCACAAGGAGAAGAGGACGACAGAGGACGAGATGGTTGGACAGTATTCTCGAAGCTACCAGCATGAGTTTGACCAAACTGCAGGAGGCAGTGGAAGACAGGAGTGCCTGGCGTGCTCTGGTCCAGGGGGTCACGAAGAGTCGGACACGACTAAACGACTAAACAACAAGCAGGTAAAGGATTGCAGCCTAAATTCTCCAGGATTGTGCTTTGCAGTTATATTTACACCAAGCTGAACATTTATGGCGTAAGATGTTTTCTTCAGAAGCATTTTCCTGGAGGCACATGTTGTTTTCTTGTTAAGTTTTTTAATCTATCTGTGAGATACCTTATGAAAACTTTAGCCTAATGAACAAAATAGAGATATTGTAAATAAATAAGAAAAATGTAGCAGTCACCCGCTTTCTTGACTGAAGATATATATTTTTTCCAGACACTGTTAAAATGTTGACGTCCAAGAGCAGTGAAAACAGCTGGTTAGGTTTCATTACGCAGTACGCTTGTGAAGATGCTGCTGTCCCTCCCCATTTGTTCTGCCTCAGCAGGGGTCCTCTGCTCTGATTACTTTTAATTGGGGGACCCAGGATACCAGCCTCAAAGACAATCATTTAGTTTGTTTAGCAGATAAGCCTCCTAATGAGCAATTAAAATAATCAACACTCAAGCAATAATTTAAAACCAAGCAAAATGCCCCATTGGAAAACTTTTTTTTTTTTAACGTTCCTGCAGTTTTAGCAAAGCGAGTGTACTCTTAAGAACTTTCCAGTATTCCCTTCAGCTCACAACCACAGGGAAAACTATAGTTGATAAGTGCTAATGGTTTAATTGGGAAAATGCTAAGCTCTTCAGCAACCTTATCATCTGTATATACATAATTGCATTTTCAAGTGCACCCACACCATTATGTCGAAAGCATTAGCGCGCCACCCAAGAATCCGGAGAACTGTAGTTTGCTCAGAGTGCGTGCTGACCTCACAGAGGTACAATTCCCAGTGACATTTCTTAGAATTCTCCATGACTGTTTAAAGTAGTACAGGAGGCCTTGCATTGACTCTTTCTGGAAGGAAGTTCAAGTCCTCTTAGTCCTCTTGTCCTTAATTGATATTGAAATACTTTATTGTCACTTGTACAACTTGTATACAGTGAGATTACACGAGCACCCACCACTCAGCTCTCTTAGTCTTAATTCCCCTCATTTTCTGACACACACACACCAAACCCGAAAGTCAGTTGTCCTGTTTTTATCTTTTAATTCAGCAGCCTAATAGCCCACGGATAGAAGCTGTTCTTTACCCTGTTGGTGCGACTAATCAGGCTTCTATATCTTCTGCCTGAGGGCAGGAGATCAAGAAAGTGCCGGCCAGGGTGTGAATCATCCCTGAGAATTTTCCTCACTCTCCTGAGGCAGCGTTCTTCTGCTATTTCATCCAGCGGATTCACGGGACAGCCCATAATATCTTGTGCTGTATTCACCACCCTCTGTAGGCACTTCCTATCAGATTGTGTCAAACCAGCATACCACACCGTGATACAGTATGAAACATCAAACACATCAGCCATAATAATAATAATAATAATAATAATAATAATAATAATAATAACTATTGTTATTTAATATTTATACCCCGCCCATCTGAGTGAGTTTCCCCCGCCACTCTGGGCAGCTCCCAACAGAAAATTAAAAACACAATAAAGCACCAAACATTTAAAACTTCCCTAAACAGGGCTGCCTTCAGGTGTCTTCTAAAAGTCAGGCAGTTGTTTATTTCCTTGACATCTGGCAGGAAAGCATTCCACAAGGCGGGCGCCACTACTGAATATTGTGTGTTCTTGCTTACAACCGTGATTCTGAACACAGGACTTTTGCTGTATATTTAAGAAGCCAGTGGGCAGGTTGTGTTGAGCATTGAAGAATCTCCCACTCCTGAAACCTGATTGGCTTTAAGATTGCAGGAAGAGCCTCCCTGCTTGAGATAAAGGTTCCATCTTCCCCGATCCCCTGCTTCCCATGGTGGCCAAGTAACTTCTGCAATATTCACAAGCAGGGTGTGTAAGCAACAGCCCTTCTTGTTTGCACCTGGTATTCGGAGGCATTTCTGCCCCTGGTTTCCATCCAGGTGTTGTGACTAACAGCCATCATGACGACCTTTCTGCACTGTGCACTCAAAGAAGATTCACGCGACTTTAAACAGTCACGGATTCTTCCGAAGAATCCCGGGCACTGCAGCCTGTTAAGGTTGTCCATGTGCTACAGCACTGATGGGCATCTTGTGGAAGAAAACTATTATTATTATTTTTCTTTTCTTTTTTATTTGCATTTTCAAGAACAGGAACAGAGAGCATCTTTAACCCCCCCTCCCCCTCCCTCACTTACAACTTCATACCAAATGCAGCGTGTATACATATACCAGCCCTTGAAGCTGTCCCAGAAACTCCAGCAGGTGCAGAATGCTGCAGCGAGGCTCCTCACGGGGTCTCTGCCATGGGAGCATATTCACCCAGTGCTTTTCCAGCTGCACTGGCTTCCAGTGGAGTACAGGGTCAGATTTAAGGTGCTGCTTTTGACCTTTAAAGCCCTTCATGGCCTAGGACCTTTGTACCTACGGACCACCTCTCCCGGTATGCCCCACGGAGAGCCTCAAGGTCCATTAACAGCAACAGTGGTCCCGGGCCTTAGGGAAGTTAGATTAGCTTCAACCAGAGCCAGGGCCTTTTCAACACTGGCTCCAGCCTGGTAGAACGCTCTGCCTCATGAGACCAGGACCCTGTGGGATCTGATTTCTTTCCGCAGGGCCTGAAAGACAGAGTTGTTCCGCCTGGCCTTTGGCTTGAAGCCAATTTGATTCCCTCCCTCCCTTTCTTTTTTCTTTTTTCTTTCTCCTCCTGTGATGAGGCTGTATTTTAATATTTTAATGTTTCAATATTTTAATGTTGTATTTTAATCTTGCTTTTAAGTTGTATTCATTCAACTTGTTTTTATTATTGCTTGTTAGCCGCCCTGAACCCGGCCTTGGCTGGGGAGGGCGGGATATAAATAAATATTATTATTATTATTATTATTATTATTATTATTATTATTATTATCACTTTCCTTCCACCCTTTTTCTGGTTCCTTTGCTTTTCTTCTACTCTATGTAATCCACATCTTTTTAATCATCCAATTTGTTATCTATTAAAAACTCTTTATCTATTTCAATTTTGCCAGATTCACTCGAGACCTGCTAAGCTATGTATTTGTCTATACTGGTTCTTAAAATATTCATTTTCTCTTATCCTGTTCGTCAGACCAGTCAGTTCAGAATACTCAAATATTTTACAATGCCTTTCTTCAGTAGTGGGTACTAGACTTGTTCTCCAACTTTCTGCCAATAAGATTCTTGCTGCAGAGGTGGTGTATAGTACTAAACTCTTTTGTTTTGGGGGGACCTCCGTTGTTACCATTCCCAAGAGGAAAAACTCAGGTGTTTGGGGAAAGTTTTTTAAAGTATTTTTTTAAAAAAATTATTGTATATATTTTCTCAACATTCCTTAATTATTTCACCAGACCACCACATGGGGGAAAAATCATTTTCATTACACTTCTAACATATACCTTTTTCTTTTTTGGACATTTTCACCAATCTGTTGGGTTGTTAAATACCATCTGTGGGCCATTTTCATCATATTTTCTTTCATCGCAAAACTTGCCATGAAATTCATATTCATCTTCCACAACTTTCCCCATAATTCATAATCAAACTTGTGACCCACATCTTGTGCCTGATTTCACAAATTCCTGTTTAGTTTCCCACTCCAAGGGCAGTTTGTACATTTTTGATAATACCTTTACATTTGTATATAATACGCCTTTGGTAAGCTGATACTTTTGTTCCGCAAAGCCATTTTTCCTATCTATCTTAAGCAATTCGTTAATCTGATGTAGCTAGGGGGAAAAAATATGAATGAAACCAACACACATTTCAGTATCAAAGTGAGCAGTGTGGGGCTGACAGTCAGGTACAGATAATTTGTGGCACATTGCAACGAAAAGACAGGGCTTCTAATAAAATGGCGAGACAAAACTCCAGCTCTTCTAAAAGAGCAACTGCATACATCATACTCTTTCTCCCCGGGGAAGGAGAAGTTGGCAGTGTGAGCTGACAGGCAGCTTGTCTTGGCTTCAACTCAGCCAACTCACACCTCCTGGAAAAAATTAACTGTGCAGGCAAATGAAGAATAAATGAAGCAAGGCTGTAGCATTTCCTGCACCAGTTTGGTGTGAACCATTGCTCCAGTTTTGAACACTATGTTGTTGTTGTTTAGTTGTTTAGTCGTGTCCGACTCTTCGTGACCCCATGGACCAGAGCACGCCAGGCACTCCTGTCTTCCACTGCTTCCAGCAGTTTGGCCAAACTCATGCTGGTAGCTTCGAGAACACTGTCCAACCATCTTGTCTTCTGTCGTCCCCTTCTCCTTGTGCCCTCCATCTTTCCCAACATCAGGGTCTTTTCCAGGGAGTCTTCTCTTCTCAGGAGGTGGCCAAAGTATTGGAGCCTCAGCTTCATGATCTGTCCTTCCAGTGAGCACTCAGGGCTGATTTCCTTAAGAATGGAGAGGTTTGATCTTCTTGCAGTCCATGAGACTCTCAAGAGTCTCCTAAAGGTAAAGGTAAAGGTACCCCTGCCCGTACGGGCCAGTCTTGCCAGACTCTGGGGTTGTGCGCCCATCTCACTTAAGAGGCCAGGGGCCAGCGCTGTCCGGAGACACTTCCGGGTCACGTGGCCAGCATGACATCGCTGCTCTGGCGAGCCAGAGCTGCACACGGAAACGCCGTTTACCTTCCCGCTGGTAAGCGGTCCCTATTTATCTACTTGCACCCGGAGGTGCTTTCGAACTGCTAGGTTGGCAGGCGCTGGGACCGAGCAGCGGGAGCGCACCCCGCCGCAGGGATTCGAACCACCGACCTTTCGATCGGCAAGTCCTAGGCGCTGAGGCTTTAACCCACAGTGCCACCTGCGTCCCTCAAGAGTCTCCTACAGCACCATAATTCAAAAGCATCAATTCTTTGGCGATCAGCCTTCTTTATGGTCCAGCTCTCTCTTCCATACATCACTACTGGGAAAACCATAGCTTTTACTATACGGACCTTTGTTGGCAAGGCGATGTCTCTACTTTTTAAGAGACATCACCTTGGAGATGTCTCTACTTTTAAGAGATGATGTCTCTACTTTTAAGAGACATCACAAGTTGGTGTCTCTACTTTTTAAGAACACTATAGTTAGAACCAGTTGGAAGAGAGCTGTTCAAAGGTAGACTGAGCCATGGAGGAAAATGACCCCTTTGGTCACAGTAGACAGCAAGGCCATCTCTTAATTGATCTGGAAATCAAACACAAAACCTAACAGGTGGGACACCCAATTGGGTTTTTGGGGACTCTGCTCTAGGATTCCTCTGCAGATTTCTCTGCTTCATCTGTAAATAAGGGCTTATGCTATATCAGTCAGTGCTTGAAATGTTGGTTCACGTTTAAGCAATTTAAGAGAGTGGAGACTGTTGTGTGTTTGTTTCATACATGCAGAAACTTAAACTATCCTCACTGCAACTCTCTGCTCACTTCCTTCTCCCACTTACGTTAGGGGGAAGCGCTTGCAGAGAAATAAGAGGCAGGTTTCAGCCAGACGATGGCGCTGACCATGGTACTGTTTATAAACTGTCAGTTTTAACCGAAAGCAACAGCAATGTGGGGAGAAGGAAGAGGCTTTGATTATGTGCTTTTCTTTTTATCAAACTCATTCAATTTGGGATTTTCCCTTCCTAAGAATGCTTTCAGACTATTTTTTCAGGATAAGCCATTGTCTAAATATGTTCATAATATATGCCCATAGACGGATCGATCCTGTTGAAGTTCACCAAGTTATTTTTCCTAATATTTACAAAATGCATCACTAATCACCAGGCTAAGATAGTTTTGTGAGAATAAAGGTTGCTATAATTTCTCAAGGAGCTTTGCATTTACAGTGGTACCTCGGGTTAAGTACTTAATTCATTCTGGAGGTCTGTTCTTAACCTGAAACTGTTCTTAACCTGAAGCACCACTTTAGCTAATGGGGCCTCCTGTTGCTGTGCACCGCCGGAGCACAATTTCTGTTCTTATCCTGAAGCAAAGTTCTTAACCTGAAGCACTATTTCTGGGTTAGCGGAGTCTGTAACCTGAAGCGTATGTAACCTGAAGCACATGTAACCTGAGGTACCACTGTAATGGACTCTCGTTCCAGTCCTTTGCATGTAATATTCAACCAGGCTAAGGTTTACCCTTCTGGATAAAATGCTGAACTAATGGCTGCCAACTCATGTCTGTGGTTAACTTTAACTGGATCAAAAAATATAATCCCAGCTCTTATTGGTTTGGGTTTGCTTGTCAAACAAAAACACACACACCTCATTTCATTGGTTTCTTAAATTGCAATGAACATGAGCGGCCACAAGATGGTGATCGCTGGCTTTAGAAGCTAATTCGGTTAAAGGAAGATTTCCACAGAGCTATGAAATGAAGAAGTCCACAGTGTAAGGGGGAATCTGGATTTTCATGAGGAAGTTTAATAAATGTATCACAACGGCTGTACACCAGGAACAAATATTCAGGTTAATAACCCACATTTTTCAACTGGCCCAAAAAGTCAGAGAAAAATTTGTGAATGGGGATATAAACGTAGGAATATAAACAGATTTAATCCTAGGTTCTCCGTAAAGATGAAGTGCCCTGTGGGTAAGAGAAACACCATATTCTGGACTTGTTTACACCCCAGGAGGCCTGACTTTAAGATGACAGCATGGTAGCTATTCTGCTACACATGAAATTCAGTAGCAGAATCAGTTTGCTGCAAATGATTTTATAGGGGAGGAAGGGAAAGATGAACAAAAAAATTGCTAATACATCGCCACCACTAAGTGAAAGTTTCCATAACAAAGTTCTGCTCAAACATAAGAAAGCTCTAGCCTGTAGATCACCAGTGGGCTATTTTTATTTTTATTTTTATTTAGTTTTTCAATAGACAGAAAAGATGGAGAAATAAGCAAGCTTCATGAATACCCCTGCACAAACTATTCCACTGACTTTTTCAAGCTTTTTAATAGACACAGAACATACAAGGATGTATCCCTGATCTTTGTCTGAAAAACTTATGTAAGATGTGGTACACGTAATACGATAAAGAGATTTGTTTTTTCAAAACGCATTGTAAACAAAAATGCTTAGTCTGTTTCATAAAACCTCTTTTTTTCATCACACCCTGGGAAATCACCATAGATGGAAAGTTGGCTTTCATCCTACTCTGGAGTTGGTTTAAATTCCTTAGGTGCATATATTTTACTTTCAAGTGATTTTTGCAGGCCTTACTATCTCTTTATCTCTTTGTATGGATGACAGAGTGAACGCCAAAAATGCAGACAACTGATTGCTTTCACCAAAGAGTCCTGACAATCCCTTAACATGAACAGTGCTGGATTTATGTATAAATTAAACAAGCTATAGCTTAGGGCCCCACTCTCTTGGGAGCCCCAAAAAAAATTTAAGGAAAAAAACTGGATGTACATTTTCAAAATATAAGATAAAAAAACAAATAAAACAAAACCTACATACAGCAACAGTGTTTTGTGTTGTGTAGGGTCCTATTTTGTTATGTGCAAATGGTTTTAGATACCTATGAGGTCCATAAATTACCATATAGCATATATTCAACACAAAAACCAGTGACAATTTGTTGTTGGCAAAGGACAGCTGGACATATAAAGGTCCCCATTACCTTCAGTAGCTTAGGGCCTCATCAAACCTAAATCCAGCCCTGAACATGAATACTCTGCAAGTACAGTATATTCTCTGTATAGCCAACAGTCATTGACAATATTCACTTATGTAAAGTCATAATTTTGGACCTAGGCATTTACGGTATATAGACGTTTCTGCCAAATGCTCAAATAACTCCCCACCCTACAATTATGCAAGCAGAAACCATTTTTTTAACTGCACCCTATCCCGCACAACCAGAGCAGTCACTTTTGCCCATTTCAAATCTCCCTATCATTGCGTTCATCAGCCATTTAAGGCATGGCACACTTATCTGAAAGCAACTCTGAGCAGACATGGTTTCTATCCAGGCAGCTTACTGGGCTACACATGCTAAGCTTTGAAAGCATAAATTCTTCATGTAACTTCAGATCCTGTTCTGACAATGTATAAATAGTGCTCAGCACACTTGCTGCATTTGGATGAAATATGATATGGCCTCATTAGTTCTCTCCTACCCTCTCTCCTCTGGCACAACTGAGAAAAGGAGATCGGAAGACTTAAGTTTTGTTTTTAACTAGCTGCAGTTTAGTGGTATGTTCACACCTAAACAAACGGTGGTTAGTCTTAACAATGGTTTGCTAAAACATGTCAAATGCAGACCATGGTCTATGATGTTGTCTTGTTTGAAGAAACCAACTGGAAGATTAACCAGCTGAGGGTTCAGACTCATACCTAAACTGAAGTTAGTTAAAACTGAAGTGAAAGAGGACCAAAACATGAGGCTGATTCACACAATGCTAAACCTAAACTGAGCATTACATCCAAACCAGGCCATTCTTGTATTTTTTTTCCATGCCTGGGAACCAAAACCCACAACATAAAAGAGTGCTTATGCACTGCTCCCAATAACCATACATTTAAGATCCTTTTTTTGAATCAAGTGTCTGTATTTGGGGGAAAATATTCCAATTTAAAAACACTGAACATATCAAATATCTAGGGAAAAGACAACAGGGAGTTCAACAGCAAATATGCATTGGATTCCTTCCACGTTTCAACTTGGATCTTCACTCACAACCTCTTAAATGTCACTTTATTTTTTTCTTCCCCAAAAGTATAAACATGGAAAATATGTATACGAAAGCTCATCTTTAAAATCAGTGCTGATTTTAAATTATCTCTTAACAGCTGATATTCTGGATTTTTCTCAGCTTTCAATCTGTTTTATGTCAAAATAATGAATCCCATTAAATCCTTCTTAAAAAATAATAATAATAATAAAGCATTAGAAACTACTGATTAGCTAGAGGGGTAACAGTGTTAGTCTGTTGCAGCAAAAAAGACTAAAGGGACTTTGCTAGTTTAAGTTGCCACAAGATTCTTTGTTCTTTTTTGCTTATTCGCTCTTCATTAGCAGAAGGCAATTCTTGGATCTTGGGCTTGTGTCCAGAGCAGCACTAAATAACCATCAAATAGCACAAGGATTTCCATTTGTGCAACGGGACTTTCTTCCTTTCTGCTCCCCCTGTGCCATCCCCAAATCTGCTCTGGAGGGTTGCAAGGAAACCCAGAATAGATTTAAACGGTGTGCTGGGAAGGAGGAGAAGGGGTGGGGGAGTCCCATTGCACAAGTGAAAACCTTGTAAAAAGGTAAAGGTCCCCGGACGGTTAAGTCCAGTCAAAGGCGACTATGGGGTTGCAGCATTCATCTCACTTTCAGGCCAAAGGAGCCAGCGTTTGACCACAGACAGCTTTCCGGGTCATGTGGCCAACAGGACAAAACTGCTTCTGGCACAACAGAACACTGTGACGGAAACCAGAGCGCACGAAAACAGTGTTTACCTTCCTGCCAAAGCGGTACCTATTTATCTACTTGCACTGATGTGCTTTCAAACTGCTAGGTAGGCAGGAGCTGGGACAGAGCAATGGGAACTCACCCCGTCACGGGGATTTGAAATGCCAACCTTCTGATCAGCAAGTCCAAGAAGCTCAGTGGTTTAGACCACAGCGCCACCCGCATCCCTTGAAAACCTTGTGCTGATGCAGCAGCTACTTGAAAGCTGCAGTGGATATAAGCCGCAGGGTCCAAAAGCAATGACAACCCACTTAAATAAGTACTACAAAAAAAAATAAATCAAGATGTGATGAATATACTATTTGTGTTCTTCATTCAGTCTAGTGTAGATCTTGCTACTGACAACTGTGTCTTTATTGGGGAAGTAAGATGCATCTTTGATCATTCCTGAAAAGGAATAGTCCATTGCTGGGTGGAAAGGCAAGGCAGGAAACAGTCCTGTCCTAAGGTAGGATGGCATCATTCCAGGTAAGGCTCTCCCAGGTGGGGAATATGCCACTCTCAAAGGTCCAATCCCCAGTCTAGGGCTTAGACCATAAAGATTCGCCTCATTCCCAAAGGAAGCTGGACTGCTTTGTAGAGGAGAAAAGGCTGATTTATTGCCAAGTGCCCTGACATCGATTCCTAGGAGGCTAAAATCAGAGGCTCGCTGGAGGACGCTGCATCTTGGCAATGGTGAGGTTGCAAGTTCTTCCTTCTGTTCATTCACGTTCAGGATCTGCTCTATAGCTTGGACTATGTCTCCTCTGCAGAAATGCAGGACTCTCTCTAATCGGCTTTGCTTGTGATCTGGAAAGACCTTGGTAAGGATATCAAGCGGGTCTCTGCGTCTTGAAGTGCTAGAAGTTGGAGGAGGAGGAGGAGGAGAAGGGATGCTGGAAGTGGAAGCAACGAAGTCCTTGAGACGCTCGCTTTCATTCCCTGATTCCATGTCTGATGAAGACAAAGATGCTGAACTATCGGTGCCTTTTAATGAGTCGTCGGCACCTGAAGGGCAAATGGTCATCTCTTTACCTGAAATCTGTGGACCAGAAGAGTTCTCTTTAGGGTCTCCAGTAGCTTCAGGGGAAGACTTCAAGGAAGGTATATGCAAGTAGGCTGCAGAGCTTCTTGGTTCACTGTAGTGAAAGCCGTACTTCTGAATCTTCTCTTCTGCAAAAGAAAATTAGGCATGGAATCAAATACTGTACTCGTGAGCTTATAAGTCACATCCAATATCCATGTCTCCCTCCTTCTATCTCACCCCCCTCCCCACTTCTGTATTCACAGCTGTGCATCATATAGAGCCCGTTTCAGAGAAGCCCGTCTCAGAGGCCTAATGCGGCAGATTATCTCCTCGGGTAAAATCCGAAAAACAACTCAAATCCTAAAAAAAGGTCAACAACTTGACCCTCATGCATGTTCCTTTGAAAAAAGTTTGGGCATCCCCGATACAGAGGAATTAAAGTGACCACACATCTTTCTCTTTTTTACTGGCATTATATATATGCAATGCAATCCCTTTGGAAATTCTATTCATGAGTTAACATACTTAAGAATTAAGCTAATAGCACTAGGAGCACAGCCACACTTACACATGTTGGATTTTTTACACAACTACCATTTATTGGCCCAGCACTGTATCCATTTATTCTGCACATATGGCAAGACACCCAAGCAAGGCTTTCCACACATGCAAGTGCAGCCATGCAACCTGTGCTCTTACTGCAGCTGGAAGTATAAACATGAAAACATGAAATACCCACTGAGATCTACACAGGTAACAATTCATTGTTTTGCCAGTTTTTAAAAAACTAAACCAAGGATGAGAATCCGCCTTGCAAATAATAAACATTATTAATACCAGCCCCCATTGCCTGCAAAAGAAGACAACAGCATTCCCACTTTATTTTTACGTAGTTCCTACTAGAGAAATTCCTGGTGGTTTGCACCTTTAGCCACTACGATTTCCTGTATGAGGGACATATTGTAGGGTTTGTAAAAAACACAAAAAACTCAACAATTTTGTGGTCCGGATTTTTTACTTCTTGAAATATGGCAACCCTATAGATCCAACTTACTTGGCCTAAACAATATTCCGTTGAATGTCAGTAATTTACATTACTGATAGAGAATAGCAACTTCTGGCACCATGCCATAATGAATATACTACACATTGTTTTCAGTAATACTACATACTGTGCTAGGTATTATGGCTTTCCTAATGATAGGCTAATGGCCCAAACTTCAACATGCTTAGGAATCCAACTTCAATATACAGTGGTACCTCGAGTTAAGTACTGTACTTAATTCGTTCTGGAGGTCCGTTCTTAACCCAAAACTGTTCTTAACCTGAAGCAACACTTTAGCTAATGGGGCCTCCCGCTGCCACCGCGCCGCCAGAGCACGATTTCTGTTCTCATCCTGAAGCAAAGTTCTTAACCTGAAGCACTATTTCTGGGTTAGCGGAGTCTGTAACCTGAAGCGTATGTAACCTGAAGCGTATGTAACCAGAGGTTACCACTGTATGATGCTATACATATGATGTTATGTATTTGGGAGTGTCATGGGAAGACTGTAGATGTATTATTATTGAGACATTTCGTCTGAATCTGCTAGACAGAGCCAGAGGATGATGACAGGTTGGTGCCCTGCCTCCCCCAACCCACATTAATCCTGCCCCCCCCCCGCCGCCGCCCAGCATCAATCCCTGTCCCCACCCGACCCCGTCGCCGTCCATCACCCCCGCAGTCGCACCTCTTCGTCCGCGCGGGACCTCCGGCCAGTGGCCGTGGCGCACGGGCTCCCCTCCTGCGCTCGCGCTCCCCGGTCCGTCTGCGCTCCGTCGAAGGGCAAGGGCCGTCGGCAGCGGCGGCGTCTGGCTCCCGGCGCGGGCCTCGCTCTCCTCGTGCGCCTGCTGCCTCCGCAGCGCCACCTGCGCGGCCATGACCCGCTGCCGCTCGGCGATGAGCGCGCACTTGGCGCAGGCACAGTCCCGCCAGCGGCAGAAGCGCTTGTGGCCCTTGAGCGCCGACACCACGCCGTGGTTGCGGCAGCGCGCGCACTTGGGCGTGCGAGGGTAGCCGCCACCGCGCTCCAGCCCCGACGCCCGCGAGAAGGAGCGGCAGCCGCCGCCGCTGTCCCCCGACGGCGACGGGCCGGCGCTGGCAGCGGCGGCAGCAGCAGCCGCCACAGCAGCCGCCGCCGCGCGCACGAAGAGGCTGGGCGGGCGGAGGAAAGAAGGCGGCATGGGCACCCCCGACGGCACGGGCAGCGCCGGAGAAGAAGGGGGCGCCCTGGGCGACGAGGCAGACAGCGCCGGCTGAGGCAGCAGGGGAGAGTTGCCCGTCGCCATGGAGCAGGCGAGACGCGTGTACTTGCGCGCCAGGCGCACGTCGGAGACTGGAGGGACCCGACGGCCAGAGTCGAAACCTCTCCTGTGCCCGTCGTGCGGGGTCTACACCGTGTGGGCGTGGCCTTCTAGTTGCCCCGCCCATTGGCGCGCGGGGAAACGCCCCCGAGAAGAGAGAGAGAGAAAGACGCCCTCGACGGGAGGGCGGGCGGATTGAAAGGCAAGGGAAGCCTTTCGCAGAAATGACTAGGAATCAGGATTTTTGTTGGGGATGGGAAGGTCTTTTGTTAGGGATGGGGGCAGAACCTCAGTTTGCTATGTATTTTTATTGATTTTGGGGGGCAGCTGCCGCTCCCTGCCTCCCAACTTGGCTATGCCCATGCTAGGAGGGTTTCTCCAGCTTACAGACCAGAGCTTTCCAAATTGTGTGTCGCCCACGACTTTGTGTGTTGGCTGCAGTGTGTAGGTGTGTTGCGCAAATGCTCCTCGCCAGAGGCATAGCTAGGGGGACGAGGGACATTGGGTGCCACACTGCGGGGGTGGCACGTACACTGGGGCCTGCAGTGTGCCCGAGCCACACGTCTCTCCTGGGAGTGATGCTGTGGCTGAGGCACCTGCCCGAAAGGACAGTGTGCTGCTTGCATCTGCCCGCTGCCTCCCTCTCAGGATACCACCCTACAGCTTGCCCTGCCCCAGCTTGCTGGGACGCAGGTGGCACGGTGGTCTAAACCAATGAGCCTCTTGGGCTTGCCAATCGGAAGGTCAGTGGTTTAAATCCACACAACGGGGTGAGCTCCTGTTGCTCTGTCCCAGCTCCTGCCAATCTAGCAGTTCAAAAGCACACCAGTGCAAGTAGATAAATAGGTACTGCTGTGACAGGAAGGTAAACAGTGTTTCCGTGTGTTCTGGTTTCCATCATGGTGACCTGTTGCACCAGAAGCAGTTTAGTCTTGCTGGCCACATGACCCAGAAAGCTGTCTGTGGACAAACGCCAGCTCCCTCGGCCTGAAAGAGAGATGAGCACAGCAACCCCTTAGTTGCCTTTGACTGGACTTAACCATCCAGGGGTCCTTTACCTTTGCCTCAGCTTGCCCTGCCCCCAGCCACCTGGGTGCCCAAACTACTAACTACACCGCTGCTCCCCTCACTCCTCCTGGGGTTGGAAAGGGGTTAGCTTAACCTCCAGTTTCCTATTAAAACTGAATTACTGTGTCACGAAATGACGCATGTCTAAAAAGTGTGTCACCACCATGAAAAGTTTGGAAAGCTCTGTTGAAGACTTTCTGAGGTTCTCAGTTTATCTTGGGCTTACCCCTTGCCCAGCACCAAATGAGTACCAGTGATTTGCAGGCGCACGCACAGCGCTTCGTTGGACGTGCCCCGGCTCCTGTTATTACTCTCCTCAGCCCCAGGGCAGTATAGCCAAATGGTCAGGGCTGATGTGTTGAAAAGCAAGCAAAGCTCTTCCCTGAAATCAGTACTAATATTTCTTGAACCTATAGACCAGTGATTCTCCAACTTTTTTGGGCCAGTTCCCCATTGGTTCCATAAAGTGGTCACACTATTAAAAAAACATTATTCAGAATAGCGGTTTGCAGAACCCAGTGAGGAAAGCAACAACAATAAAATCCAAATAGCTTGCAGATACTTAATAGGCTTAGGATTTTGTTTATGTTAAGTGATGTATTAATATGTTTAATTATATAAGGTGAAGATTTAAGGATGTTAATGTTTAAGTTAAATTTCATAAAAATTGGGATTTGGAAAACCATTAAAAGGACATGCAATGAAATTCAACTAAGGGGAAGCAAGGAAGTCACTTAACAAAGTTAATAACTGTAATTTTCAATAAGGTTATGATTTATGTTTGTTATGTTTGTTTGTCTTGTGTGTCTGTCTGTTTGTTTGTTTGTTTATTTGTTTATAATATTGTGAAAACCAATTAAAAAAATTGGGGGGAAACCAAAAACAATAAAATCCAAAGCAGTAGCAATTAATTGCACGTTTATTCAAAACTCATCTATTTAATTCAACGTAATGAGTGAACTTGATCCAAGTCTGTGAAATTGACTTTAGTCCGTTAAAAAAACCTATTTCTATAAATGTTAATCTTTAAGAAAACAACTCTATGCATATCTACTCAGAAGCATGTCTTACTTCAGTGGGGCGTTCTCCACAAATGGGACGTTCTCCACAAATGTTGGCTTTGCTGCCACAAGATGGACGGCTTCCCTTTGAAAATGCAGGCTGGTTACTGCGAAAAGATCCTGGGTGTGTGAGTTGGCTGCTGTCTTAATTCAAAGTTGTCTTAATTGAGGACAGAGATCTTAGTGAAGAAGAAGAAAATCAGCAGGCCGTGCAAATCTGAAGCCAGCCAACTTCTGTTATTTTGGAAGGCTTCCGTAAGTGAAATCACCGGAGAACAACTTCGGAATTTGGCTTTCTTTCATACTCCTTGTTAAGCATCCGTGGGCTGTTCCACATCTGCTGTGGAAAACAGAGTGTCCCTGTCGCTTTGTCTTCAGGAATTGGCCAGTATTCCTTCTGCGGGAGACGCTTAGGGTGTCTTCATTAGCTATCCCCCCCCCCAATTAAAGGATCTGCTTGATTGGGAAAGCGGTTAGCCTTTCATAAGGAGGGCTTTGATGAAAAGGCAAAGCCACTTGCTCCATAGTTACCTGATGGGACACATCTTTTGGTTTCATGTCCCCCTTTTAACTTGTTCTTTTGTGAGTATCAGATCATTTTCAAGAGCGGGTTGCCAGACCTCTGGCAGATTTATTGTACATGATGAATGACGGCAGTTTTTTTGATGAATGACTTCAAAGTCAAGGGTTGGGTTATAGCACCAAGCAAAGCATTTTAGAAAACTAAATAAAGCAAAGCCTGTACATCTAAATCGTATAGTATAGCTGCATGTGGCAGGAAACGGACAATTTTAATATATTTCATAATTAATATGCTTAAATCTAGGTGGTTCCTGAAATGAGTTTCTTTAAAATCTATAAGCATAGGTGAGTAAAGAATAACATTATCAAAGATGTTGCACGTCTCTTTAAATAGCTTGGTGTGTTAAACCCTAAATTTGTAATCTCAGAGCCAAAACAGATGGTACACAAAATGCACCCCATGTCTCCCATTTATGTTGTTGTTAAATAACATCCCTGGGTGCCTATCAGGATTGGGATCCTGACACTGAGAGGGGGTTAACCATTTCACCCTGGGGACAGTCCCAACAAAAATCTCATCCCTTCTTTGCAATAGTGGCAGATAGAAATGTGGGAAGATTTTTCTATGAACCATTCCATTAAAAGAAAGAGTTAGTCCTTGTGTGGCGAGTTCCCCCCTCCCACCAGTAGAAATAAAGACACCGGACAACATTATTTAGGTTAATCGGCTAAAACTGGCCTCACCTTTATTGGTTACAGGTGATGAGTGGTATTGGCTTAGGCATTGGTCCTAATCAACTATCCAGCTTCAGTCTGTCTGTCTGAGAGGCCAGGAAGGGTTAAGACCAGCAGGGGAAGCCCTGCTGATGCACATCAACTAGGCACTCCCCCGGGTCACCACTTGGGGGCGTGCCTTGGGCCCTGGCCTCCATAGGCTTCGGACGGGGCCACACCCCCAGAGTCCCCACCAGACTACCCTTCACTATCCGGGGGAGGTGATGGTGCTCCCCCCCATTCATCTGCATAACAATACCCCAACCAATGCCTAACTGCCACTCGAGCAAAGCTCCCCAGCTGATCGGCGGCAAAAGAGGATGCTCCTCTGCCGCGCTTGCCCTTAAATGGGGCAAGCCACACCCCCTGAGCCAGCCAATTGGCTGGCCAGGGAATGACGCATCAGAGGATTCCCCAGGTCACGCGGGGCTGGAAGTCAGCTACGGCGCGAGTGTTGGGGGCAGGAAGCCCGCAACACCACCTCCTCCTTAGGTCAGAAGTGGCTTTCTCAATGAAAAGAGATTTCCCTTTTCCTGCCTCTTTCACAGGAAGCATCTGATTTGTTTCATCTTTTTGGTGGACTTGGGATTGAGCTTCATTTGATCAATGCATAGACTACCCACATACAGGTGCGTGATTATTTTTAAACACCACATGATGGGGTCGAACAATAGGGGAAAAGCCATTTTGCCATCCTTGTGATTAGCACCCCTTGTGAGCTTTGCATGCAGAAGGTCCCAAATTGAACCCCTGGCTTCTCCAGGTAGGGCTGGACCAGTCAGTGTGGACTATGATGAGCTAGAAATTCCAGTGGCCTGACTCTTACACGAAGCATTGGTCTTGGTGACGATGGCAGTTTGATTCTACACTTTCAACTTCTTAAGAGCAATACCTAAAACTCTCACTGAACTTTCTTCTGCAGTCCTCTCTGCTTATCTGATGGAGATCAAAAAGTGTTGCTTCCTTGTTGCATTGAAATAGGCTACAGAATAATCACTTTAAGGCCATTGTCACTGTTTCTGCTCCGTAACATTTTAGTTCTGGCATGATTCCACCCCAGGTTCTCACAATGTGACAGATCAACAGGCAACATAAAAGCACACCTTGAGTAAACATCAGCTTTATTTCCAGTGACTGCTCCATCCACTCTCAGCTTCTTTGTAACTTTTCACTCAAGCGTTCAGAGATGCCTGATGGGAGAGCTTGCAGGACCAGAAAGGGAACTTGACACATTCCTCTTACTTTCTCAGAAGACCACCTTGGATGTTTGCACACCAATCTCAAAACATCATCGGCAGTTGAGTGCTGGTGGTTTAGCTTTCTTCAAACATCCAATATATACTTACAAGACAGATTCCCCTGTCTGATGGTTGAGGGGAAATGGGTTGAAAAAAGGGCATTTCTTGCTAAAGGCAGATTAAGAAAAGGAGAAAAAGAATGGAGTTACAAAGTTCAGATTCAGAAGCATGTCCTAGTTTTTATTACCACTACTTCAATATTTAGGCTACAGCCCTAAACACACTTTCATAAAAATTAGTTTCCATTAAGCTTAGAGGAGGCATATCAGATATATATATAGAGAGAGAGATAGTTTTATACCCGTCTACCACACCCCAAAGCAGACTCATGAAAACTGTCATTTGTGTCTATTAGTAGTAGTAGTAGTAGTAGTGCTCTATACACACAGGTTTCAGGGCAGTTACAACACAAAACCACAATTTAAAAACACAAAATACGTAATCAAAATCAAAACATAAACAACCCAATAATGCTGAGAATTCTCTTCAGCGTCAAGTTATTTAATCAGCGTCCTGGGCCGCCCTTCCCAGAGGTCCCTGAAGAAAGAGAGTACCAATATAATTACAGTGGTACCTCTAGATGCGAACAGGATCCATTCAAAGACCTCTAACTCCCTCTTATTTGGTACAACATTGTCCTGATGCTAGAAGGATGTTGTTGTTGTTGTTGTTTAGTCGTGTCCGACTCTTCGTGACCCCATGGACCAGAGCACGCCAGGCACTCCTTGTGCCCTCCATCTTTCCCAACATCAGGGTCTTTTCCAGGGAGTCTTCTCTTCTCATGAGGTGGCCAAAGTATTGGAGCCTCAGCTTCCAGTGAGCACTCAGGGCTGATTTCCTTAAGAATGGATCGGTTTGATCTTCTTGCAGTCCATGGGGCTCTCAAAAGTCTCCTCCAGCACCATAATTCAAAAGCATCAATTCTTCAGTGATCCGCCTTCTTTATGGTCCAGCTCTCACTTCCATACATCACTACTGGGAAAACCATAGCTTTGTTGGCAAGGTGATGTCTCTGTTTTTTAGGATGCTATCTAGGTTTGTCATTGCTTTTCTCCCAAGAAGCAGGCGTCTTTTAATGATAGTGCCTTGCAAGTCCTTTGGAAGAGGCACAAATCGCCGCTTGGTACAGAAGAACATGAAAGCTGGCCCTTTTAAAAACAAAAAACAAAAACACCCTCTATACAACTTTGTATGTGTGTGCAGTGAAATATAGACTGTGGTTGATATAAACACCTCTGCAACAGAGACGTCAAGCTCAGATGAGCTGGAGGACCACATTCCTCACTCACAACATAATTTTTTTGGCATTTAAAGCATGCAAGTTCCACCTGAGTGAATCGCCGTCACAGCTCCGAAACAGATCGCTCCAGCCTGTTTAATCACTCCACACAACTCCAGTCTATTTTGGGTGCAGTATCTTAATAGCATGGCTATTCATTATTTTCCTCTCATGAGGAAGCAAGATCTGATCACTGAGGTTACTGGAGAACCCCTCCTGACTTGTTGATGGTGCAGGAGAACAGGAGCTGTTTGCTTTGAAGTCACCCTAAGCAGGAAAGAGATGCTAACAGCAGACTTTTATCCCCAGTTATATCAGGCAGCTAATCTCCCCTAACAGTTGACAAGCAGGAGAGATTAGCTGAGTGGGCTAGTTAGAGGGGGAAACAGATCGAAAGCTAAGAGAGGCTCAGCTGCCTCTCTTTTTTATCAAGACAAGCCTCTCCAGTTTTCTTCTATGGTTGGGAGAAAGCATTCTGATTTCTTGAGAGTCATAATGTGTGTATTCATGCCCAGCTTGGTCTACACATACAACACAATATGGTAGAATGGATTGCAGACTTCAGGAAGGAAATCGGTTTTGAATCTTCCCATGGATTTTTGTTTTGTTGTTGTTGTTTAGTCATTTCCGACTCTTCGTGACCCCATGGACCAGAGCACACCAGGCACTCCTGTCTTCCACTGCCTCCCACAGTTTGGTCAAACTCATGTTAGTAGCTTCGAGAACACTGTCCAACCATCTCGTCCTCTGTCGTCCCCTTCTCCTTGTGCCCTCCATCTTTCCCAACATCTTTGTTGTTGTTAAGAGCCACCATATAAGCATAAAACTAGCACATCAAGGTGTGGGCCGGGTTGGAAACTTTTTTCCTGATCTGCTAGAGGCTGAGTAGGTTTATTATATTTTCACTAGCAGGAATGATTTTTTTTTAATGCATTCAGAATGCCACACTTGCACATACCAGATTGGAGTGTTACAGTCTAGAAACTCAGGTTTCTGTCACCACTTTTTGCTGGTGTGAGGCTCAGACCTCAGACAGAATGGGGGGGGGGTGATATGAGAGAGAGAGAGAGAGAGAGAGAGAGAGAGAGAGAGAGAGAGAGAGAGAGAGAGAGAGAGAAGACCTGCCGGTATAGGGTGGTATACAAATTTAATAAATAAAAATAAGAGAGAAGGAGGATTTGAATAAGGATTATAGTGCTTGAAGAGAGGGGTTTAACCCAACCCCTTATACTATTTTCCTAGGGACGCAGGTGGCGCTGTAGTCTAAACCACTGAGCCTTTTGGGCTTGCCGATCAGAAGGTTGGCGGTTCGAATCCCCCCAACGGGGTGAGCTCCCATTGCTCTGTCCCAGCTCCTGCCAACCTAGCAGTTCGAAAGCATGCCAATGCAAGTAGATAAATAGGTACCACTGCAGTGGGAAGATAAACGGCATTTCCGTGCACTCTGGTACTTGTCACGGTCCTCCATGCACCAGAAGCGGTTTAGTCCTGCTGGCCACAACCCGGAAAGCTGTCTGTGGACAAACACCGCCTCCCTCAGCCTGAAAGCGAGATGAGTGCCACAACCCCAGAGTCGCCTTTGACTGGACTTAAGAGTCCAGGAGTCCTTTACCTTTACCTTTTACTATTTTCCTTATATCACCACCACGACCACCAATTCCCCTCAAGCTACCATTTCCCCAATTAGGGAAAATGTCCATTTACCCTCATACAAGTTTGCAAACCAGCAGAAGGAAAAAGAAACTCATTATTGCAAAGCCACACCCTTAAACATCTTGACGTGAAAGTTGACGGGGCTGGAAGGAGGTCACACACAGGCTCGGACTTTTGGGTGCCTCCAATGAGGAGTTGAAAGCTCTTTTTAACCAAAATGGTAAGTGAAATCTTCGCCTGGGCATCAATATCAAGTCACAGGAGACACGAGAATGAGAGGCGCCTCTGCTGTTTGCTCACCTTTCAGAATAAGACGGGCCCCTTCCAGGCATCATCGCCTCAGTGCAACTGATGGGCGCATGACTGAAAGATGAGCCTGTTGAAGTTTGAATAGATGGAGCCTGATAAACACATGAGCACCAACATTTGCTACAACCCGGCCATTTCCGCAGGCAGCAGTAGCTGATTCCCTTGTGTTATAAAGAATGAATTCTTTCCCAGTGATTCACCATACAGTATTTTAGTGGCATTTACATTACCAGTTTTTACATTAGTCCGTTTAACATTTGCCCATTGAAGGTGCTGGTGTTGCTCACGGAGAGGAGGCGGTGTACATGGGTGGCACTGTGGTCTAAACCACTGAGCCTCTTGGGCTTGCCGATCAGAAGGTTGGCGGTTCGAATCCATGTGACAGGGTGAGCTCCTGTTGCTCTGTTCCAGCTCCTGCCAACCTAGCAGTTTGAAAGCACACCAGTGCAAGTAGATAAATAGGTACCACTGTGGCGGGAAGGTAAATGGCGTTTCTGTGCTCTCTGGTTTCCGTCATGGTGTTCTGTTGCTCCAAAGTGGTTTAGTCATACTGGCTAGATGACCTGGAAAAATGACTGCAGACAAACACCAGATCCCTCAGCCTTTGACTGGACTTAACTGTCCAGGAGTCCTTTTTACCTTTATCTTTACCTCCTCACTTGATGATCCAACAAATGCTTATTTGACTCTGTCTGAACGTATTGGATTTCATCAGAGAAAAGCAAGCAGAACTCTCCAGCGGCTCCTTCTCCTCCTTCTCCCCTCCCAAAAAACTGATTCTGAGGGTCAAGGGACTCTCTTGCACAGTGTGGAATGGTTTTCAGCAGACCAGTGCAGAATGGGCAAATTTGAAGAATTTGGTGAGCCTGCCTTGCATTAGCAGAAGAGCCTTTTTAGCCACATGACCTGGAAAGCTGAAGATATAAAAAATAAATTTCAGGAGCCGCAGAAAGAGGGGGAAGGAAGTCAAGTTTTGAAATGTCAAAATGATTGTAAAATTATGAAATGTATAAATTTGAAAAGTATACATTTTATTATTATTTAAAAAAGTAAAACAAAAAGATACCTTAAAAAAATATCAGGGAGGAAATGTCTAGTCTACACCTTTAGTGGGATTACTTTCCAAGTATCTGTTCCAATTATTCTTAGCTAAATCTAAAGGATTTAGATTTCATATAAAACTTGACAAGCAAAGCAATCGCTTATTTTTAGCACTACTTTGCTGCAATCCACAACTTTTTTTGTGAAATTGGTATGATATGGGGTATTATTTGACATTATTATCTATCTCAAATTGTGTGTGTGTGTGTTTCACTTCAAGCAAAGTATTTTTCTCCTCATTTTTATGTTAATTAAATTTCGCTCTCCCATAATCCCTGCCTCCCTTCTCCACACTTTCTCTGGGCAGCTTTCTCTCCCCCAAATCCTGCTGGGCCCAAAGGGCTATAACAAACTAGGAAGGCTTCACACCTGCCCAGAAACCCCAGGAGAAAAACAACCTACACACTTGGGCCTGACCTATGAGTAGCAGGGGTCAGCTGGTGAGAATGCGGCTAATTTTTAAACGAAGCCTAATGACAGGGCAAGGCAGCCTGCTGATGAGAAAAAAAACCTTCCCTGAGCTTTCAATAATATGTACAACCCCCTAAGCTGAGAGCCCAACAAAGTCATCGCTTCCTACTTTTGACACTGACTGAATACGACAAAGGTCACTGGGGGGGATAGGGGCAAGGATGAAAGCAGTGGCCTTAAAAAAACGGTGTCGCTGATGACAGGCTGAAAAGATACCCTTTGTCCACCATATCAACTCAATGACAACCAATTAGTTAGACTAAACCTGCTGGATTTTGCAGATGTAAGTAGGATCTAGGCTTCTCTCATTCACCGCTGGCTTTCCATGAAGATCCCTTCTCTGCTGAATCCCCCTTTGGTTCACTGATTATATGGTACCCAAGTCGCAGGAGTTACAGGTACCGATATACCAAAGGAGCAGAAAATATTTTTTATGTGTGGAACAACAGCCCAGAGCTGGGGAAAAAGACAAAATCCCTACCAGAGAAGAATGGCAAACCAAGCTGGTGGACCATGCTGAGATGGCAAAGCTGACTGGAAAACTCAGAAACCAAGAGGGTGAAAACTTCATAAAGGAATGGGGAAAATTCATAAGTTACCTTGAGGTTTACTAGCTTCATTTACGCACTGAATGTATATAGCCATCCCAAATGAGCTTGCATTTAAGGCAGAGGGCCTTCTTGGTAGTGGCACCAGCCCTGTGGAACGCTCTCCCATCAGATGTCAAGGAAATAAACAGCTATCTGACTTTTAGAAGACATCTGAAGGCAACCCTGTTTAGGGAAGTTTTAAATGTTTGATGTTTTACCGTGTTGTTAATATTCTGTTGGGAGCCGCCAAGATATTAGATTTTCATGAGGGCTTTTAAAAAAAAAAATGCAAACTGATGTGGAAACATGGAGAACTGAATTTAGGGCTTATCCTCACTTACCTTCCCTCTGCACTTTCCAGGCGTGGCCTGTGCTTTAAAGCTGTTTCTGAGTGTACCTGGAGCTTTCCTGACAAAAATTAAGTCTTTACTGCTAAACTGGAGCAAACAGCCATCCGAGGTAAACCCAAATTTCCGTCCTTTGTGCTTCAGCTTTAAAGAGCTGCTTTGTGTGTGGCAAAATGAGAAAAGAAGAAAAGAAATGTTCAGACACAGAGCTTTAAAGTATGGATCTGGGCCTGGAAAGGGCAGGGCAAAAGATAAGTGAGGATAAGCCCTTTTAGATTGGAATAATGAGCAATGCGGGAAAACCACATTTGAGAGAAAGACCCAACCCTATCCTCTTAGTTCATGGATCTCATGCAATAAACTCTTGGCGAAGGGTCATAAATAAAACCTATTGACCTTTAAGACATCCCGAAATCCAACATTTTTAACCTGAATTAAGATATCTCTGCAGTGCTGAGTCTTCATTTATGAGCACAGAAGGAGTAAAAGCTAAGTGCTGTTGTTGTGCAAGTGGAGCAACCATGTAAGGCAAATAAATGTTTTCTTTTTTTTAAGTGCCATCTTGTGTGGGTTTGTGGGTGTGAGCAAATATACTCTTAACCTGAAAGGGGTTTTGCAGGGCTTTCAGATTTGTGCTACTTGTTAAAACATCAACTAGTGCAACATGGAAAAAGAAAACAAATCTGTGATTTGCCAAGTTCTTAATAGGGGGGAAAAAATCCAGGAAAAAATTTAAATACCGCACTGAAGGGTTATTAGGATATACGAGCAAGTGAAATGCTTTTCATTTAATAAGTAACCTGTTTGAAAATACCATTTCATTATAGTCTTTACAGCCAGCAGTGAGAGACTGTAACAGTACTCCAACCAGACGAACAATGTTAGCAGAATTAAAATGCTAGAGTTACCCTTTTTTCCCCTTATAGGTTATTAGTTGCTGGGAAGGTATCACATTTTGTATTCACTGCTGGAACAATGTGGAACCATGACAAAACCCTTCTGAGCATACAAAGACAAGCATTTCTTGGCAGCGAGGTTTGCTTGGCTTTGCCCCCAGCTAAGCCAAAGGTTTTTATGTAGAGATACAAGCATAAAAACAAATCTCTGAGTATATCTTGGCAGCCTCACCTCATTCCTGGGGCAAATACAGCAGACATCTGCAAGCCAGGAAACAAGGAACAGCAACTCCTTACAAGAGAGGATTCCACAAGGAGGAGGAAGAAACTTAAGTCTAGGCCGCTTGGGAATTTCTAAGACGCAAGTCCACAAAATTATCACGTTTGGATGTTTTGTCTAAGAAGGTTCATGGTAATTTGGAGATGAGCAATGGTTTAAGTACTTGTCCATGACATCATTGGATGCAGCCCAATTACATTAAAATCATCTTATCAAGCGCAGCATCAGGGCCTTAGTAGCATGTCTGCTGGTCTGACATCTTTTGCACATTGCTCATGTGTTCATTTCTTTGCTGATAAATTCACTCTGTGGCCTAAACCACTGAGCCTCTTTGCCTTGCTGATCATAAGGTGGGCGGTTCAAAGTGCCACAACAAAGTGAGCTGCCGCTGCTCTGTCCCAGCTCCTGCCAACCTAGCATTTCGAAAGCATGCCAGTGCAAGTAGATAAATAGGTACCGCTGTGGCAGGAAGGTAAACAGCATTTCCATGCACTCTGGTTTCCATCATGGTGTCCCGTTGTGCAAGAAGCGGTATAGTCCTGCTGGCCACATGAGCAGAAAGCTGTCTGCAGACAAATGCCGGCTCCCTTGGCCTAAAAGCAAGATGAGCACAGCAGCTCCATAGCCTTTGACTGGACTTAACTATCCAGGGGGTCCAACAACCTATGGGAGGAGCCACAGGTTTCCCACCCCTGTTAAGATTGAACTGTGGGATCTGGCAGCAGGGTCCTGGCGCCACACACTCTAGGTCATGAGGGCAGTTCATCCAGACCATTTGGAGGCACTAAGTTAAGAAAAGAAAAGAAAAGAAAAGAAAAGTACTATATATGAGCCTCTGAAGGACAGAAGATACCATGTGTGGCCCTAAGAGGATGTCCTGGGAACAGACACTCTGCTGTCTGTTTTAAGGGATCTTCCGGAAAGGATTGCATCAGGATGAGAATTGAAATCCCAGTTATGCTGGTTCACACCATCCCATATCATTTATTACAAATCCAAAATCCTTTTTGGGGGAGAATCCAATAGCTGGACATCCAAAACAATGCTTATTTTATCTAATAAAGTAAAAACGAGATTCTGTTGCCTCAAAAAAAATGGACTGAAATGGAAATTTGTCTGGATGACATCTACCCAGCCATTCTGTGATGTGTGTGTTTTCTTTTTTCTTTTTTTTTAAAAAAAGACCTGCATAATCCTCTCCAATATGGCACACTCAGGATCCCTTATAACAGATGATTAGTCATGCTGAAATTGAAGGGAATATTCATGGAATTTATTCCATATCATGTTTTCCTGCATACATTTTATAGTTCATGGGTAAAATCACAAAAAAACACATTCACTTACTTCACAGCTGCTTTGATTAATGTGCTTGATGATCTATGGCTGTAAGTAGCTGTTCCCTCTTTTCAATAAATATACATTTCCCTGAGCAGTGTAAATAACTTTGGCATTTTTTTCGCATGAGACTTTTAATAACACACTGTGTAGGCATGATGACAAAATCTTTTAACAGCATTACACTTTTGGTTAATTTGTAACATTATGAAAACGCTTCTCAAAGAAGGGAGTCTGCTTGAAGAAAAACTCCCTTTCTATATTTGTTCAGTGCTAATCCACAGAAAAATCCACTGACAGAAGCCAGACAAAAGACAAATTACATGGCTGTTGAGTAGTTTATTTTTCCAGATGGTCAACCTTCCACTATAGTTCACGGCTGAATAAAAGTCTAACAAACACAGTTGAAAACAGGCCCTTGCCATGTCATCCAAGTCAATTTAATAAATAGGGGGGGGGGGAGCACAACCTGTGCTTCTTCTAAGCAAATTATCTGCAAGTTTGAAAAGCACTCCTGAATTGTACTGGAGTCGAATCACACCAGCAAGACAGCATATTTGGTCTGTTCTTAACAAAACCAACTTGTAAAAACTTCTATCCGTTTCACTTGTTCCTGTGATTTGGTTGTCTTATTTGTTGGCTCATGAAATATACACTGGTTTTGTCTGCATAAAAAATAAATGTCATGTTGCTCCTGATTCATTTGGTCCGGATTCTTGTCTGGGTTCTTCTTATTGCCTATTTTGAAACTTTTTAAATTCAAATGAGTTTTCATTTTTTTTTATTACAAGGTTTACTAGGGTTGTGGAAAGGCTATGAATAGGTTGGTCCTTTCAGTGTCCAAACCAAGTGAGGGTTCTCCCTATTAGATTTCCTTTCCCCCCTTTTTCTTTTAGTGCAGTGAGCATTAACCATTATGAAAATCAAATAAGAAAACCAATTTCTGCATTGAGAGCAATTCCCAAATTATTATTTTTTGTACATTGAGGTACATAAATGTAAGAAGGTAAAGGTAAAGGACCCCTGGATAGTTAAGTCCAGTCAAAGGTGACTAAGGGGTTGCGACTCTCATCTCGCTTCAGTCCAATGGAGCCAGGGTTTGTCCTAACCCTAAACCTAATCCAGTGTTTGTCCACAGACAGCTTTCCGGGTCATGTGGCCAGCAGGAATAAACCGCTTCTGGCACAATAGGACACTGTGACGAATGCCAGAGCCCATGGAAATGCTATTTTTGTGTATATATTTTTCTAGCCCCACATAACCTCAAATGGGACACCGATCCCTACATATTGATGTATTGTATTTAACTGAAATAAACCTATTTTTGAAGATTGGTCATATTGATATCACGGATGTCAGTGGTGCTGTGGGTTAAACTACAGAGCCTAGGACTTGCCAATCAGAAGGTCGATGGTTTGATTCCCCATGACGGGGTGAGCTCCCGTTGCTCGGTCCCTGCTCCTGCCAACCTAGCAGTTCAAAAGCACGTCAAAGTGCAAGTAGATAAATAGATACCGCTCCGGCGGAAAGGTAAACGACGTTTCCGTGCGCTGCTCTGGTTCGCCAGAAGCAGCTTAGTCATGCTGGCCACATGACCCAGAAGCTGTACGCCGGCTCCCTCGGCCAATAAAGCAAGATGAGCACCGCAACCCCAGAGTTGGCCACAACTGGACCTAATGGTCAGGGGTCCCTTTACCTTTACGATATTGATATCATTGTCTAACAAAAACAACAACAACAACAACCCAAACATGTAGAGACAGGCTGTTCTCATATTCCAGGGATGTCCAACAGGTTGATCGTGATCTACTGGTAGAACTCCAGGAGGTTTTGGTAGATCACGGTCGAGCACTGGGTCTTTTTCGTTAGCGTTGGTAAAATCAAATCCAGCCCCACCCTCCATTGTTGCACAATCTGCAGAACGGAAGATGGAGCTTACTCAGTGAGGCTGGTTTTTCCCCCAGCAATGGGAGAAAAGCAATGACAAACCTAGACAGCATCTTAAAAAGTAGAGACATCACCTTGCCAACAAAGGTCCGTATAGTAAAAGCTATGATTTTCCCAGTACTGATGTATGGAAGTGAGAGCTGGACCATAAAGAAGGCTGATTGCCAAAGAATTGATGCTTTTGAATTACGGTGCTGGAGGAGACTCTTGAGAGTCCCATGGACTGCAAGATCAAACCTATCCATTCTTAAGGAAATCAACCCTGAGTGCTCACTGGAAGGACAGATCCTGAAGCTGAGGCTCCAATTCTTTGGCCACCTCATGAGAAGATAAGACTCCCTGGAAAAGACCCTGATGTTGGGAAAGATGGAGGGCACAAGGAGAAGGGGACGACAGAAGACGAGATGGTTGGACAGTGTTCTCGAGGCTACCAGCATGAGTTTGACCAAACTGCGGGAGGCAGTGGAAGACAGGAGTGCCTGGCGTGCTCTGGTCCATGGGGTCATGAAGAGTCAGACATGACTAAACGACTAAACAACAAAAGATGGTAATTATCCTATCTAGAATTAAAACCTTATCTTCCACCTCTGTTGAATATCAAGCTACCAACAGGCTACCAAACACTATGATGAGAGTTTCACAGAGATTGCTTCTTGCTATGTAGGGCCCCTCCTGGCTTTTAAGTGAAAATAAGTTTTGCCCCTCCCTTCGTCCATTTGTGTACACACCTCATTTACACAAGTCTTCCATTCACTTTAATGGCGCTCAACTCTACTCTTCCTGCATTTCCCTTTTTCCCCTAAGCAGCTGTGGGCCATAGTTACCCAAGAGTAGTTATTGATTTTGGAGGGTGGGGGGTATTGATAATTCCGGGGGGGGGAAGTCTCAGATAATATCAATGCAGGATTTCCAGGCAGGAAAACAACAGTTGACAACATGTCTGCAATTACTATCTGGTTTATGTTTGGTACCTGACGCATGTTGGCAGCCTTGGAAGTGATCAGAGAAAGAAAAAAGTCTTGCAACAAATAGCTTGCAGTCTAACAAGGGAACCTCAGCAAGCATTTCAAAATGTAGATTTCAGATTCAATGGGCAGCAGTAAATGCATGTAGCTGATGGAACTGGGGTGTTTCCAGATCACCTATTTGTTGAGCATTCATTCTGATTTCTTTTTCCAGGGAGATTTGATGGTGTTGGCTACATAGTGAGTATTAATTTGTATTTGTTTCTGAGCAGCTTAGTTGATGATGCATCAAAAGCTCTATGCGGGGCTGCCCTTGAAGCTGTCCCAGAAACTCCAGCGGGTACAGAATGCTGCAGCGAGGCTCCTCGCGGGGTCTCTGCCATGGGAGCATATTCACCCAGTGCTTTTCCAGCTGCACTGGCTCCCGGTGGAGTACAGGGTCAGATTTAAGGTGCTGGTTTTGACCTTTAAAGCCCTTCACGGCCTAGGACCCTCGTACCTACGGGACCGCCTCTCCCGATATGCCCCACAGAGAGCCTCAAGGTCCATAAATAGCAACACCCTAGTGGTCCTGGGCCCTAAGGAAGTTAGATTGGCTTCAACCAGAGCCAGGGCCTTTTCAACACTGGCTTCGGCCTGGTGGAACGCTCTGCCTCATGAGACCAGGGCCCTGCGGGATCTGTTTTCCTTCCGCAGGGCCTGTAAGACAGAGTTGTTCCGCCTGGCCTTTGGCTTGGAGCCAATTTGATTCCTTCCCCCTCTTTCTTTTTTCTTTTTCCTTTCTCCTCCTGTGATGAGGCTGTATTTTAATATTTTAATGTTTCAATATTTTAATGTTGTATTTTAATCTTGCTTTTAAGTTGTATTCATTCAACTTGTTTTTATTATTGCTTGTTAGCCGCCCTGAGCCCGGCCTTGGCTGGGGAGGGCGGGGTATAAATAAAAATTATTATTATTATTATTAAAAGAAGTGTTCTACACTTCCCAGTGCATTTTCCTGTCACTTACCTTACTGCAAAATGTCCAATATTGGGAGCAATTGTTGTGCAAGTTCTGCCTATCAGCTGTCACCCCACAACCTGGATCTGCGGATATGCGATTGAACCGCACACGGAAAAAGTGACCCTTCATCACAGTTGCATTCAGCATGTTTTGTTTTAGGAATTCAAGCCATCTGACGTGATTCTTTTACAAAATGATCTGCGGCACTGAAAGAAGTTAAAGTTACAGTACAGCAGCCACACGCTGAAATTTCAGATTGCAATCTTCGTTGTTGTAAATAAATCACCCACATTGATTCATGAGCTCAGTGAGTTTTATTTCATTTCAGGTCTTAACAGGACTTCTGCCTGATGTATAAAAGACACAGTGAGTCACTTTTCCTATTCTACATCACATTTCCTTAAAACTTTAAAGTCATGTCTCCTGGGACCTGGGTAACAGTAATTTTACTGACCACAGTGATGTTTGTTCAAAATCAAGATAATCCTTTGTTACCCTTCTATCCATTCATTTCATTTGCTTTCATTTTGCCCTGTGAGTTTTTGCAGAATGTGTTGGACAAATGCAGTTTATGTCATATTCTTTAGTCATTCTTAAATATGACATTTCAGTTTCATGCTGCAGGGACAGCTTATCAGGTTAAACCCATGGGCCATAACAAACTCTGAAAGGCACCTGACATAAGATTACAATTTCAGCAATAGTGGGATTCAGTTTTGCAACAGGACATGAAAACACATTGCAATGGGTGGGTTGTTCTTGTCAGCAATTCATGTGTGCAATCGGCTATTGAATGTCAAGGCTCCACTTGTGTTCACCAGAATGTGATTATAGCACAATGTATGGTCCAACTATGGAACACAGGATTATAATAATAATAATAATAATAATAATTTATTATTTATACCCCGCCCATCTGGCTGGGCCTCCCCAGCCACTCTGGGGGGCTTCCATAAAAACCAAAAATACAGTAAAAACCAAAAATACAGTAAAAAATACAGATTACAAGATGCAGTCATGGCCACCAGCTACCAAGTGTATATTTTGATTTTGTGTGCGTGCACTCAATAAATATTCTCATTTTTAAGACCTGTGTGAGTGTAAGTTACCAACTGAATCTGTGAGGACAGACTATTGCCACTGTCTAAAGATAAATAGGTACCGCTCCGGCGGGAAGGTAAACGGTGTTTCCGTGCGCTGCTCTGGTTCGCCAGAAGCGGCTTAGTCATGCTGGCCACATGACCCGGAAAAACTGTCTGCGGACAAACGCTGGCTCCCTCGGCCAGTAAAGTGAGATGAGCGCCGCAACCCCAGAGTCATCCGTGACTGGACTTAATGGTCAGGGGTCCCTTTACCTTTACCTTAAAGATCCCGATATATGAGATTCCTAGAATGTGTGTGTGTGAAACACATGCTAGCACTGGGCAAACAGAACCTGCATGAAGATTGGCTGTGCTGATTTATATATACATTTTGGACTCACAGCGCAGGTCAATTCTGTGTCCAGGGCAGCTGTCTACCAGTTCCATTTGGTACACAGGATGAGACCCTACCTGCCCGTGGACTGTCTTGCCAGAGTGGTGCATGCCCTGCTTATCTCCTGCTTGAACTACTGCAATGCGCTCTACGTGGGGCTACCTTTGAAGATGACCTGGAAACTACAACTAATTCAGAATAAAACATAAACTCCTACGGCTTCATTAAAAATAACCCCAGTGTAGGACATTTCCTAGGAATCCTCCCTCTGTCAGTTATTATTAAGCAACAAGGAAATGTTCCAAATGTTGCTGACTTTTAAACTGAACAAGAAAAAAAACCCTAGTTGCATGGAATATTTCTTTTTCCACCGGTAAGGACACAGCTATCTCTGTTCGCTTTTGAGAAGACATACAAATAAATGCAATCCAGGCCCAAGCAGTGCCACAGAATGAGAGTTGTCAAGATGTCTAGCAGAGGTGCGAAAGATGGCTTCTCCTTACACTTGAGATAGGGAAGACAACTGAGCTTTGTCTTCAGGATAAATCAGCAGCAGTTTTAATAATAATAATAATTTATAATTTATACCCCGCCCATCTGGCTGGGTTTCCCCAGCCACTCTAGGCAGCTTCCAACTGAATATTAGAAACAACACAGCATCAGACATTAAAAACTTCCCTAAACAGGGCCGCCTTCGGTTGTCTTTTAAAAGTAAAATAGTTGTTTATTGCCTTGACATCTGGTGGGAGGGCGTTCCACAGGGCGGGTGCCACCACTGAGAAGGCCCTCTGCCTGGTTCCCTGTAACCTCACTTCTCACAGTGAGGGAACCGCCAGAAGGCCCTCGGCACTGGACCTCAGTGTCCGGGCTGAACAATGGGGGTGGAGACGCTCCTTCAGGTATACTGGACCAAGGCCGTTTAGGGCTTTAAAGATCAGCACCAACACTTTGAATTGTGCCCGGAAACGTACTGGGAGCCAATGAAGATCTTTGAGGACCGGTGTTATATGGTCTTGGTGGCCACTCCCAGCCAAGTGGACAGAGGGCTCAGTCATGATCTAAAGCATCATGTGAGCAATTCATTCTGGAAACCTCATCTGAAGCCATACTGTAGACTATGCACAGGACAATGTGTATTTCTAATAAACCCAAAGGATAGTCACCGGTAACATTCAATGAGTGTACAATATGTGTGCCTGTGCATAACCTCCAACATTTCTCTCATAAAAATAGGGACATCCTATTCCATCATCCTCATCCTCATCCTCATTTTATTATTTATACCCTCCCTATCTGACTGGGTTGCCCCAGCCATTCTGGGTGGCTTCCAAAACATATAAAAACATAATAATTTTTTTAAAAAAAAAAACACTTCCCTATACAGGGCTACCTTCGGATGTCTTCTAAAGGTTGTATCATTACTTATCACCTTGGCTCAGGGGTCACATAACTCTATTCCCACCAACATTTCTCCGAGGAAAATAGGGACGTCTTAAGGAAAGCAGGACATTCCGGGATCAGATCAGAAACCGGATCTGCTTCTTTAAATCCAGGAATGTCCCTGGAAAACAGGGACAAATGGATGGTCTGCGTGTGCAAACAACTGTTTGAGATGAACATTTGTACAGTTATTATTCACATGTAAAGTTCAGTGAGTCTCGAGTCTGTATATCTGTGTGCACAATAATTCAGCTGCGCAAATCAACAACTTCCACACAAACACTTTGCATTTGTAGAGAGAGATTGCACTCGTGATCTGTGGAAGGTAAGAATGAGCCACCAGGGACTTCATAAAACCAGCAAATAAATATGGGGAGAGGTCTCCCCTTAGTTGGGGTTGCCATATTTCCAACAGTGAAAATCCAGGCAGAAATGTTTTTTGGGCAAAGTTGTTGAGCTTTTGTTTCGGTTTTGTTTGTTTTGTTTTTTTTACATTTGGTGTACAGTGAACGCTCAGGTTGCGAACAAGATCCATGCGGGATGCACGCTCGCAACCTGCAGTGTTCGCAACCCACAGCGGTGTGTCTGTGCATGGGTGGGTTGTGATTTGATGCTTCTGCGCATGCACAAAGTGTGATTTAGCGCTTCTGCACATGCGTGACCCCCGAAACCCGGAAGTAACCCATTCTGTTACTTCCGGGATTTGGTAGGTCCGTAACCCAAAAAAACGCAACCTGAAGCATCTGTAACCCGAGGTATGACTGTATTTCCAGGAAATTCTGGATGTATGGCAACCCTACCGTCAATACACTGCTACACACAGGTCCCTGAAAGTGGGAGAGGCCTGTCTCTTTTGTCAACTGCACACATGCAGAAAGCTGCTTCCGATATAATTTCTGGAGCTTCAGGATTGCTTTAACAAGTCTGTCCTGCATGTGGAAATGTTACACTGGAACCGTCAACAGTCTCTTAGTGTATCAGTGAAGTAGTTCCTATATTTCTGTTCCTAGACACATCTTTGGGAAAGCTATATGTCCACATTTCTACACAGAAGTGCCCCCTGCTTGCTTGCTTGCTTGCCTTTAGAAGTCTGCTTGTGTTGTGTTAGAAGTAACACAACAAACCCTACCCACACATACACATCAGCTGCTAGAAGTTGGAAACAAATTGCCTGAAATATTATGGGATAGTTTTCATCCGAGAGCCAACTGGGAGTCCATCATCTTTTGGAAGATCTGAACATCTGTCCCAGAGCTGAACGTAGACTGCTGAAGTGCTGGAAAAATATCGCTGAGGGAGTCATTAGGGTTGTAGTCCCACAAGTAATACTCTGAGAAGGAGCTTAAGTAGCAGCAGAAAAAATCCTACTGCCCGGAAAACCATAACAGACAGACCTGAGGGACATTGCAGTTTTATTCAGATGACTCTAGAGCCAAATCTTCAATCTAAGGTGGCAAAACAGTGCCAAAGATTGAAAAAAGCCATATAAAACCAGTTGGTATGTGTACAGGATAGGAATTGCTTTTATGTGTGTGTTGTTGCTGTTTTAATGTGTGCATGTGCATGTTTCTGCTTAAAAAATGCTTTATATATGCAGTTGTGTTAACTGTTTTTATACGTGTTACTGTTGTATGCATGTTTTTATTACGTTGTAAATCGCATCGGGGTGCCAAATGGGAAGTGATTCGTAAACGAAATGAATATTAATAAAACATTTGTGCCAACTGGAAATCAGCAAGTCTATTTTATTCTCTTTCCCCACCCAGACATATCAAAGATGGCCAAAGCTGAACATGGGATGCAGGGAAATGTCACAGAAGGCCTCAGTAGATGAATGTTGTTTTTCTACACAAAACAACTTGATATGCTGGGGTCGGGGCCAGCCCACTCATGAGGCAAAGTGAGACAACTCTCTCGGGTGGCGGAATCCACAGTGGCAGCAGATCTCAATCTAGGTCCTTATTCCCCCTTGTTTCTGACATAGATCTCCACTCACCCTTCTTTCCTGGCAGTAAGTGGGGACACCATTTTGTGGTTCACCTCAGGTGTCAAAATGTCTTGGACTAGCCTTCCCTGGGATCCTAAAGGTTTTCCTCCTCTGGTAAAATCAAATACAGAGTGCTTTGGATTTGCTCAACCACTTTGTTCCATGTGATGTATCTCGGGGGAGCCAACTTGGTATCTCCCAGATGCTGCTGAACTACAGCTCCCATCATCCCTGGCCCATTGCTAGCTGGGGCTGACGGGAGTTGCAGTCAAGTGATCTATGGAGGGCACCAGGTTGCCTACACCTGATGGTTCACAGCTTGCTGGTCCATTCAGCACAACTAGAGCTGTTTGGTGAGTAATGTTTGGCCACGACAGAAGTTGTGATGGCTCAGAAAGTTGCCTTTCTCCCTCTTTCCATCCTGTTCAGTCCTGTGGTTCAGAGTTTGCTGCTTAGCATAAGTCATTTAATTGCCTAAAACAACCTATCGACAGTAGCCTCAATCACAGAATGCACCAACACTCCAAATTATACAGGGAGCCCAATCCCAAAAGGTGTTGGGTGCTGCTGTGAGAAGCTAAATTCCTTTGTCTGCCATTGAATGGCGAGAGAAATTAGCCTTTCTTAGGAAGCATCTGTCACTACACAATATCAGCCCCCAAATTAGCATTGATGGCGAATGCTTCCTTGAAAACCGTGCAATTATGGTCAGCCGAACACATTCTTTGTCCAATTTCAGGATTAATATTACACTTTTAAGCAGCCCAGAAGCCAAAAGCGTAATTACGGACTGCCATTTCCCATATTGTCCAAGTAACACTCCTCACAATGAAAGCATTGTGACCACTTTGAAACCTAGGAATCTTGGGAGAAAACTTTGAGGCTGGTGTTGGGAAACTGAATTCAAACACAGCTCTCGGGGGCCCGAACACTCATATTCTTCCCCTGAGCTTTGTGCCTCTCAGCCGTTCCCCATTGCACCGCAATATCATTTGTGCACACATGAGTGTTAAGATTTTTCTACCCGACTGAACTTGAAAACCTTGTGCTCTAAGTACTAAATGTTTCCCTAAGGCTTGAATGGACTTAAAAGGAGAACGAAAGAAAGAAAGAAAGAAAGAAAGAAAGAAAGAAAGAAAGAAAGAAAGAAAGAAAGAAAGAAAGAAAGAAAGAAAGAAAAGCTGCTTGTTAAGTTGTTGCAATAATCTCACGCTGAGCATAAAAACTTTCAAGGCTAGGAAATGAAAAACACACTTCTAAATCAATCTTCTTTTGTTTCACAGGTGGAAATGCCTGGAAAGACGAGATATATGTTGGCACCCCAAAAGCATGATAAGGCTCAACATCTTGTTCAGTCTAGAACCTGCATATTTTTATATATGTTTTCCAAGATTTCTTTTTTGGGAAGCTAGCAGAGAAAGCTTTAGCATTTTAGTGCATGCAGGGAAGGGAAGTTTCATTGCACTGAAAGAAGTCATTGCACAAGCACTTGCATTAAATATTATATTAAATACATTTCACCCAGTGGTGCATTTAATGTATTTTTACTGAGCATTATCAATGAACATTAAAATGCTACAGAACATGAATCTCAAGCAGAGGCTTCAAACACTGATTGGAAAGTTTGTGGTTTAGAATTTCAAATTTCACAATCCACACCTTGAATGCTTTTTATTTGTGTATCAATGTGCAGTTGCATGTCTTGGGGTGGATTCTTGCTTTGGGAATAATTTGGAATGATGTTCTTTGTGTGCTTCACTCATTCGTTTTCTTAAGCCACATATTTTGAGTCACAAAGCTCTAATACTATCCCCCAAAGTATGAAAGTCATAAAACGTGACTTCAAAAGGAGCACCTCTCTCTGCAAATACAATATGCAAATTTGTTGTTGTTGTTTAGTCGTTTAGTCGTGTCCGACTCTTCGTGACCCCATGGGCCAGAGCACGCCAGGCACTCCTGTCTTCCACTGCCTCCCGCAGTTTGGTCAAACTCATGCTGGTAGCTTCGAGAACACTGTCCAACCATCTCGTCCTCTGTCGTCCCCTTCTCCTTGTGCCCTCAATCTTTCCCAACACCAGGGTCTTTTCCAGGGAGTCTTCTCTTCTCATGAGGTGGACAAAGTATTGGAGCCTCAGCTTCATGATCTGTCCTTCCAGTGAGCACTCAGGGCTGATTTCCTTCAGAATGGATAGGTTTGATCTTCTTGCAGTCCATGGGACTCTCAAGAGTCTCCTCCAGCACCATAATTCAAAAGCATCAATTCTTCGGCGATCAGCCTTCTTTAATATGCTTCCCTAAAAGGTTCATGGGATTTGGATATCACCAGATTTCCATTTTAGGGTTTCAATTCAAAAAAGGAAGTATCCATGAATAACAACATTGATTCCAATGGGTTTAAGCCAGGCTTCCTCAACCTCAGCCCTCCAGATGTTTTTGGCCTACAGCTCCCATGATCCCTAGCTAGCAGGACCAGTGGTCAGGGATGATGGGAATTATAGTCTCAAAACATCTGGAGGGCCGAGGTTGAGGAAGCCTGGTTTAAGCATTAATTCATTACGTGTTGGTCAAAACTGAATATAATCTTTTAGCTTATGAATGAATAATTTCTATTCCACTTATCACAGAAGGTATTGGGATTTTAAATATGTCCTAAACAGATTGCAAGGGGCGCGGGTGGCGCTGTGGGTTAAACCACAGAGCCTAGGACCTGCCGATCAGAAGGTCGGCGGTTTAAATCCCTGCAATGGGGTGAGATCCCGTTGCTCGGTCCCTGCTCCTGCCAACCTAGCAGTTTGAAAGCACGTCAAAGTGCAAGTAGATAAATAGGTACTGCTCCGGCAGAAAGGTAAACGGCGTTTCCGTGCGCTGCTCTGGTTCGCCAGAAGCGGCTTAGTCATGCTGGCCACATGACCCGGAAGCTGTACGCCGGCTCCCTCAGTCATAAAAGTGAGATGAGCGCCGCAACCCCAGAGTCGTCCGCGAATGGACCTAATGGTCAGGGGTCCCTTTACCTTTACCTTTAAACAGAGTGCAATATTAATGCTGTGCCAAAAACATCTACTGTGTTTTTTCTTCTGACTATTCTCAATTAATGAGAATTAATTAAAGTGAGGGGGGTACAGTGGTCCACATACGGTGTACCAGGCCCCAAAAATCCTATTGGCATCCCTGATAGCAGCTTCCCAATGTCAATCTGTGGGAAATCCCAAAGTACAGAGGCACTGACACGGCTGTGAGATTATGCAAAGATGCACACAAAAATATGCATTTATGAGGAGCAGTTCACACTAAAATGATGATGGATTTTCATGAGGACTTCTTTTTAAAACAATACTTAAAGGTAAAGGGACCACTGACCATTAGGCCCCGTCGTGACTGACTCTGGGGTTGCAGCGCTCATCTCGCTTTACTGGCCGAGGGAGCCGGCATACAGCTTCCGGGTCATGTGGCCAGCATGACTAAGCCACTTCTGGCGAACCAGAAACGCTGTTTACCTTCCCGCCAGAGCGGTACCTATTTATCTACTTGCACTTTGACGTTTTTCGAACTGCTAGGTTGGCAGGAGCAGGGACCGAGCAACAGGAGCTCACCCCATGGCAGGGATTCGAACTGCCAACCTTCTGATCGGCAAATCCTAGGCTCTGTGGTTTAACTCACAGCGCCACCCACGTCCCAGTAAAACAATACTTACTGATATGCAAATGCAGAGAGCTTCCTGTTCACTGCACTTCCTTTTATTCTCCACATATAAGAGGTTTACATATAGTTGCAAAAGTTGAATTTAATATCCAAAGAGGTGCTAAGAGCAGAAAGAGTGGGTCTCTTGCACTTCCTATTCCCTTGCAGTATGTAACATTTAAAGCCTTTCTGTTCTGAATTCAGGACGCATTTCCAACGTAAGTCTGTGTAAGTCGACGACACAGAGAGACACACACAAATTGTCAGGATGGTCCTGTGGTGTGTTGCTAGACACTCCTTTTTTGCCATCCAAGGCACTGTCAGCTGTTTAGAGGTACAGTTTCATAACAGCACCCAGCAAAAAGTGAGCCTGTGTTTCCATTCATGCACTTGAGTACAATAACAACTCATATATCCTTTTGAAATTAGATCTAGCTAGCTTAAGTTAGTGACTATCGGAAGGAGTTTCCTAGGCAGACCACACATTAAAAGAGTTTTCAATATACAGTTACATGGCTTGCAATTCTATCCCTTCCATCTCCAGCAGCTTGTCTGTTCAGAATATATAATGGGAGAGTATTGAGAACTTAAAGTGCTGTGCTACACCTCAAATCAATGATCTTCTGTACCTGTTTGATATTAAATATGGATTATTCCAACAGGCTAAGTTGTCATTGCAGATGTTACAACATTTGTTTCCACCACTACCCTGTTTATTTTCAGCCACGTTGGTCAATAAGTATACAGCAAGCTTTTAGAAACAAGCCTCTTTTCCACAATTAGCCTCTATAGAGAGCAAATGCACTTTCCCTTTCAATAGGGAAGGGGGGAATACTTTCCCCTTAGCAATTAGATCTTTGGTTGCTTAACTATGGACAGATGGTGACGATGCTGACACCATTGTTTTCATTTAAGTGCATTTAAGAATGATATAATTACGTGCAAAGAAAGATCTCCGCCTCAAAAGAACTAATTGATGGGAGACAGTGTCCTCAGTGTACAAGGGGAGATAAGTTTGCTGATCGTGGAGACACCTGTTTGAGATAGTTAATTTGTTTTTTTTTATAAAAAATTTTATTAAGATTTTTTACAGATACATATTTAACAAACAGAATAGGTTTCATAACATCCTTTCATTCTATTGTGGACTCCCTCACGTCTCCCGCTTCCACTTCATCATTAAAAACGAATTTTTCCAAGCAAATTATCATCTTGTTTATGATCTTAAGTGCAGTATTTAGATTAAACTCAAATAAAAAATTATAATTTAATGGTAGACAGTTATTTCTGCTCTGGCTTCCTTGTTAGGATTCAACCAAATTACAGTACTTTTGTAAATAAATCTTAAATTTCTTCCAGTCTTCTTCAACCCTCTCCTCTCCCAGGTCGCGGATTCTGCCAGTCATCTCAGCTAGTTGCATATAGTCCATCAGCTGCATCTGCCATTCTTCCAGTGTGGGTAGATCTTGAGTTTTCCAGCTCTTAGCAATAAGTATCCTTGCCGCCGTTGTAGCATACATAAAAAATGTTCTGTCCTTCTTTAACACGTTCTGGCCGACCATGCCCAGAAGGAAGGCCTCTGGTTTCTTGGTGAAGGTATACTTAAATACCTTTTTTAACTCATTATATATCATTTCCCAGAAGGCCTTCACTTTAGGGCAGGTCCACCAGAGGTGAAAGAATGTTCCTTCATTTTCCTTACATTTCCAACATTTGTTATCAGACGAATGGTGTATTTTAGCCAATTTCACTGGGGTCATGTACCATCTATATATCATTTTCATTACATTTTCCTTCAGAGCATTACATGCTGTGAAGTTCAGCCCGGTGGTCCATAACCTTTCCCAGTCCTCAAACATAATGTTGTGCCCAATATCCTGGGCCCACTTTATCATAGCCGATTTAACCAATTCGTCTTGTGTGTTCCATTTCAGCAGCAAGTTATACATTTTTGAAAGTACCTTGGTCTTAGGTTCTAACAGTTCTGTTTCCAGTTTCGATTTCTCCACCTGGGATCCTAACTTTTTATCAATCTTAAACACTTCTTTAATCTGAGTTAATTTGGGGTTGACCACATAGAGCCTAGGGCTTGCCGATCAGAAGGTCAGCGGTTCAAATCCCCGCAATGGGGTGAGCTCCCGTTGCTCGGTCCCTGCTCCTGCCCACCTAGCAGTTCAAAAGCACGTCAAAGTGCAAGTAGATAAATAGGTACCGCTCCAGCGGGAAACTAAACGGCATTTCCATGCACTGCTCTGGTTCGCCAGAAGCAGCTTAGTCATGCTGGCCACATGACCCAGAAGCTGTACGCCGGCTCCCTCGGCCAATATAGTGAGATGAGCACCGCAACCCCAGAGTCGTCCGCAACTGGACCCTTTACCTTTACATATTGCTTACTATCATGAATCATTGCTCTTTGGGCTTCTTCTGCTGGTTTACCTGTTGTGCGCTCAACTACTGCCTATTGCAGCACACACACACACAAGCATTGCATCTCTTTTCAAATTTGGGGAGGCAAGCACTTTCACCTTCTGTCCTGAGAGGCTTTCCCAGTGCTTACCCATTCTTTCATAAACAGGAAGCATTTTTTTCAGCTGGAGGGGCACATTCCCAAAGGCTATATGTGGGGTGGGGTCAACAGTGAGCGCACTGAAATCACCTGATATTATCCTGTCAAATTTGCCCTATAGAGCCAGTTCCCCAGACCTGCACTGCAGAATCCCATCTTACGGATATGAAACCTTCAAGAGAACCAAAGGTGTCCATACCTAACCCCCAATCTATAACAATATTATTGTTGTTGTCTCCACAGACAAGCAGTTTAAAATGGTCCACTTTCTGACATTTTTCAGCTAAAGAAAACCTGCCATTTTCTTCAAGATCAAGTCCAGGATTTGACATAGTTCTGATTTATATAGTTAACAGTAATTCAGACAATATTTTATTTATTACACAGGGGTAATGGCAGCTCAGTCTACCCAGTGCTGTTTCGGTTTTCAATAGGAGTTGTGTCTCCAAACGCCGCCATCAATCCATCCATTCTGAGGTGTAAGACCCAGAAACAAGCACACTTTTAAAGTGAGCAGTTGATTAATCAAAGTGCAAAACCTTAAATTCGGCTCGCTGAAGATGAGGTAGTTGGTTAATTTCAAGGCCAAAATATTAATTCTGTTTTCCTGGCATAAACATGAGCTGTAAACCTACATTCTTGCCCACTTGCTTGGGCGCCATTGAAGCATTTTGTCAAAAGACAGACATGGTCTTTTTTGCCGAGTTACTTTGAAACGTCATTTTGGGTTTGTAAAACAGAAAGCAACTTGCTTCAATGTTTTTTCTGTTCTGTAATCCTGTTTGCGGAGAGAAAACGAATCTCTCTCTCTCCTTATATCCCCTAAGTCTGCAGCCTCCGATTCTGGATGCTAATTGAATGCGACTTTGTGTTTCTCTGAGGTAAACACTTGCCTTCCAAACATCCATTTAGCCAAAGTTGCTTGGTACGTCAGTGGGCTAGGCCAGCTTGCAATAGCTGGCAATCCCAATTAGTGAGGAACTTTTAATGACAACCATCTCTCCTCCTAACTTGTAACTTGTACTTTACAGATTCCCCGTTTCCTTAACACAACATTTTACATGTTAGCTAATATCGCAGCTATGTCCACGGGAGTGATGAATATGCATCTGAACAGCAGCTACATTGTGTTACCCAGCCACTCTTTCAGAGTCACCCTTTCCTAATTTCCCCCCCAATTATCGTGTTTTCTCGGGAGAGAACACTGTCATGCATTCACTGGCGAACTATTTGTTATCTTCTGTCGTGGCTGTTTCCAACAAGAAGAGCGTCTGCTACAGTGAAGGCTTACATTGACACAACAGCTATTGACATAAAGCACAGATTACATTTTGTTTTGGAGCAACCAACATCAGCCATCTTCTTCTTTTTCTTTTCCAGAGCGGCCTACTTTGGATTATACGGCATGGTTGAAGCAAACACTTCCCCCCGCCTCCCTTAGGACAAATTCCTGGATGGTGACTTAAAATACAAATAATAAATAAGGATTGGGAAGTAACATAAAGTTCTTTCTCAAAGTACACCTCTTTGCAAAGCTCTGCTTGGCTGTGGAGCACATCTAGAACTTCATGTGTTCAGTAAAGAGAAAGGCTACATTTGAGCGCAGATGTAAGAACATGAAAAGCACCTACTGGATCAGACCAGTGGGGTATTTGGATTATTGACATCCGATGCCCTTTTAAAATGTGTTGTGGGGGGTGCTATTGATTTGTTTTTGTTATGTATTTTGTGTTTTTATATTGTTGTAGGCACCCTGAGACCTGCAGGGATAGGGCAGTATACAAAATAAATAAATGAATTGTTAAGTTGTGAGTGAACATATCAGACGACACAGTGATTCTTCAAACAGCTCTTATTTATTCACAGGCCAGAACAGAACTGAACTGAAGGGTTCAGCCAACCTGCTTATATAGAGCTCAACTACAAAGCAACAGTAGCAACTTTCTGTAACTATCCAATCACTGAACGTCACTTTCAATTCCTTATTTGCATATGTGGACCTGAGTGAAAACTATCTACAGTATCCCCCTGTTGGCCCAGGGTGAGAACTTCAGTACATAACATGAATGAAATCAAGTTCCATGAATGCAAGGGTTTATTATTCTCAACTTTCTTGTTAGTGGGAACCCATCTTGCCAGCACTGGAAGAACTTCGTTAAATTCTGGCCCATTTCTGAGCACCGAGAAAAGTGCTGGTGATTTCCTCTGAAGGATTACATGGCTTCAAACCCAGGTAACTAAAGGAAAACCTGCTCCCCTGCCAACTTGCCCATGTATTGAGGGAATCTTTGTGTGCTCCTACTTATCCCCAACACTGGTGGTAAGGCAGGTTGGCAACCAGAGAGTGAACCCTTGTGCAATTGTGTTTATGCAATTCCCTCCCCAGGGAAGCCCAGCCAACACCAACATCAACAAACCATAGTTAAGCTGACGGGCAGGGCTCACACATAACACAAAGCTAGAAGTGAGGAACCTATGGCTCTCTGGATGTTGTTGGGCAACAGCTTCCATGGGTCATGGAAGATGGGGTCCAAAATCACTTGGACAGCATCAGGCTTCCCATCTGTTAAACTTTGATTAATAAACCATGGTTTAACAAACCATAGCTTAGTGTTATGTGTGAACCAGGTCAGGATTTCTTTTCCCCTGTCCCTGCAATCTCTACACTGCACACATGCAGTTAAAGGCATTTAAACAGTCACACTGCCTGTCGAGTACCGTACTTCAATGTGATTTTGATGTTAGCTCTCTTCCATTGCTTCAACATTTCATATGTGTCCATATATATTAGCAGCATCATTTGGAAAGAATTAGGCAATCCTTGCCTTTCTTCCCTAGTTCCTTCCTTGATTTGGTCTCTACCTATCCGTCTTCAGTAAATATTATTTCGAACATCTCAAACCCAACGGAAAACAAAACATCACTTGTCAGATTCAGCATGCAGCTGGAAACATGGCCCTGTTTGCTTTTAGTACTAAAGCACCATCGTTTCCTTTTGTTTTCCTTTAGAAAAGCTACAATTCACATGGGTAATCCATTAGTCTCAATCAATGTACATGATAAAGACCCTACTGTTCTAACAAACAGGGGCGGGAAATCGCTTTTGGAGTAAACATGTCACAAGTAATCACAAGTAAATGTAAGTTTTGCCTTTCTTATGGAGAAGCCTGACTTGAACAACGATTAATGCTCCATGCACAATGAGGAATTCTCACTGTGTAACACATGGCTGAAAAATGTGAAGCTATGCAGGAAGTGGTTACTGGAAAGCCAAGCAGCCTTTCTGTTGGACTTCCTATCATCAAGAAGTTGGCTTCAAGGGTTTCCCTATCTCCTTATCTTCCCCATTCCCTGTCCTCCGTTTTCCCCACAAAGCCATGCTTCGCTCAGTCATCTTTGCCATAAGACTTGAGTTTCGCAAATGTCCAGTTACTCCAACCAGATATTTTGAGTTCAGGTTCTACAATCAAGGCAGGTCTGATGGCCTTCCTCACATTTATCCCCCTTTCAGAGAACTGGTCTCCAAGGAAAGCCAAAGGAAAGTCAAGATGATGAATAAGCAACCCAAGTGAATCTCATAGGAATGTTTGGAGAATTCCAGGTCTGAGTGTGATCTTGCCCTCTGGAAAACCACCAGTTTAGCCTGGCTGTACAGTAATGCCCATTCTAAAGGAAATCAGCCCTGAGTGCTCACTGGAAGGACAGATCATGAAGCTGAGGCTCCAATACTTTGGCCACCTCATGAGAAGAGAAGACTCCCTGGAAAAGACTCTGATGTTGGGAAAGATGGAGGGCACAAGGAGAAGGGGACAACAGAGGACGAGATGGTTGGACAGTGTTCTCAAAGCTACCAGCATGAGTTTGACCAAACTGTGGGAGGCGGTGGAAGACAGGAGTGCCTGGCGTGCTCTGGTCCATGGGGTCACGAAGAGTCAGACACGACTAAACGACTAAACAACAACAACAACACCCAAAGTCTTTTGCCCATGACTAGGAAATGAAACACACACACATGTGTCTTAGAGTTCTGTAGGTGTGCCTGCTTTAGGATTCATATGTGAGATTTATACAAAGCAGGTAAATTAATATTTGCCTTTTGATTCTTATTTACTTTTGACTTTTTCCTGATCCATCCTATTTTATTAATATACAAGAAAAAAAGTATTTCTTAGTATATAATAAGATTGTAAGGCTGTTGTCACGCTGCAGTTCATGTGGCCCCCTATTGGCAGCCACACAAACTGCAGAGTGAAAGTGGATTGCAGGCAGGCAGAGCAAGCAGGTGAAGCAGATGAGCCAGGAGGTGGATGGAGTTGAGCGGACAGAGTGAGCGAGCAAGTCAGCAGGCAAGTGGACAGCCCAGGCAGGGCTCTCCATTCTCCCTTTGTCATTGACACTGCCGCCACCACCACCACTGATGGGGGTGGAGAAGAGGAGGGGAATGAGAGAAGGAAGCCTGTACTTTAAAACTTTCTGTAGTCTTTGTAACTCCAGAGGCAGTGTTCTAACAGACCACCTCAAATTGCAAAGCCCATTGTGACCTGTAAAGGGGGGGGGGAGTGAAACTAATGGGGTTTTATTTGGGCTAATAACGGAATTTCCCTAAAATAAATTGTGGAGGATCTATCTGTCTGCAATGTGGCATGCTTAATCGACTCTAGAGTGGCTCCTGTGCCTGCAGATTTCATTCACTTTGGCCAAAGGAGGAGAAAGTGATATCCAATTTTTTTAATTATCCATTATAATGATGCAGAGCTTCTTCTCTTTTTTTGAGACAGAGCAGCTCCTAATCTGAAACACAGATTAAAACAGAAAGAGTACAGATGGGCTCAGGTGGAATTTTTTGAAATGCACAGATAAAAGGCAACAATGCAGCCTGTCTACAACCCTACGTTATGTACTCAATATTATATTGAATGTAAATGACACTTTCTCATGAAGCAGCAAACATCCATTACTGTATATGCATGCTTCGTGTTACAATTAAGCATAACTGATGCTATTGATATGGCCAGAATCTGTATACTAGGGAAATGAAAGTAATCCATTGAAGACTTTTTAGAAAGACAAAACAGATTGTTTGTTAAAACATACCTCCACCTGCTGGCTAACATCTAGAACGACACATAAATGATTCTCAGAGTGGTGGCAAACAGAACTCCTCTCTTGCAGCAAAAACAACAAGATCACATTCACACCATACTTCTAAAGCACATGGATTTGCCCATAGACTCATGGGAGCTAGGGTGGTGTTGTTTGTTACATGTTTTGGGAAATGTAGCTCTATAAGGCATAAACTATAATTCCCAGGGTGAATCCATGCACTCTAAATTAGGGTTGCCATGTTTCAAAAAGTAAAAACCAGGACACCCCAAAAGTTGTTGCTGAGTGTTGGTTTTTTTTTTTTTTTTTAGGAAAGCTTGGCGTTAGGTGATCTTTTCATTTCACATTCCATCTGCACTCTCATCTTCTGAGTTTGGCCTGTGATACAGACCCTCCACGTGTCCCTGTTTCCCAGGGACATCCCTGATTTAGAGAAGCCATCCCAGTTCCTGACTGATCCCAGAATGTCCCACTTTTCCTTAGGACGCCCCTATTTTCAGTGGAGAAATATTGGAGAGCATGGAGTTATTTGACCCCTGAGCTGTCTGAAGGCAATCCAGTATAGGCAAGTTTTTTAAAAATGTTTTAGTATGTTTTTATATGTGTTGGAAGCAACCCAGAGTGGCTGGAGCAGCCCAGTAAGATGTGTGGGGTATAAATAGTAAAATTATCGTTATGGAATGGGACCGTCCCTATTTTCATCAGAGAAATGTTGGAGGGTATGTTTTGTGTTTGTGTGTGTATCATCTATCTATCATCTATCTATATCTATCTATCATCTATCTATCTATCATCTATCTATCTATCTATCTACCATCTATCTATCTATCATCTATCATCTATCTATCTATCTATCTATCTATCTATCTATCTATCTATCTATCATCTATCTATCTATCTATCATCTATCTATCTATCATCTATCTATCATCTATATCTATCTATCTATCTATCTATCATCTATCTATCATCTATCTATCATCTATCATCTATCTATCATCTATCATCTATCTATCTATCTATCATCTATATCTATCTATCATCTATCTATCATCTATCTATCATCTATCTATCATCTATATCTATCTATCTATCTATCTATCTATCTATCTATCTATCTATCTATCTATCTATCTATCATCTATCATCTATCTATCTATCATCTATCTATCATCTATCTATCTATCATCTATCTATCATCATCTATCTATCTATCTATCTATCTATCTATCTATCTATCTATCTATCTATCTATCTATCTATCATCTATCTATCTATCATCATCTATCTATCATCTATCTATCATCTATATCTATCATCTATCTATCTATCTATCTATCATCTATCTATCTTTATATTGTACTAATGAATCAAGCAAGTTCCTGACTACTGTTGTAAATCCTGGCACACCAAACAGCTATTTGTCCCGCAATATAGTTAAGAAAATTAAAAGTGGTGCAATAGAATAGCATTCACTTACCATTGGCAACGGCACTAGCAGCAGGGCCCAAGACAGTCATTAGCTCTGTTGTTTTAATGCTCATTTTCCCGTTGGCTAAGCTGGAAGTGGAAAGACAGTCCCAGGGCTAATTTCAGACTTCACTCCATTTATCCAATGCAGGGCCAGTCTGCAGGCAACAACAAGCAATTACGTTCCACTGATGAATGTGCTTCAGTGCGTTTACAGGCTCGATGGGCCAAAGTCGCACCTCCGCTAGGTGAAATAATGAAGAGGAGATTGTTGGATTAATTAGCCAGTCAGACCTTTAACTTTTACTATATATATATATATATGTGTGTGTGTGTGTGTGTGTGTGTGTGTGTGTATGTATGTGTATATATATATATATATATATATATATATATATATATATATATATCACATAGGTATATGTGCCAATGCGCTAAGAACAAAAAGGAATAGCAGCTTAAAAAGGCCTCATCCTGGATTTGCTTGAAACAGAATGGCAGCAAAGGTGATTGAACTCACAATCCTGTACATGTCTCCTCCGAAATGAATCCCAATGAGTTCAATAGGCTGACTGTCAAGAAAGACAGCATAGGATTGCAGCCTCAGAAAAGCATTTTAAATAATAAGAAGAATAATATTTATACCCTGCCCATCTGGCTGGGTTTTCCCAGCCACACTGGGCAGCTCCCAACAGAATATTAAAAACACAGTAAATCATCAAACATTAAAAACTTCCCTAAACAGGGCTGCCTTCAGATGTCTTCTAAAAGTCAGATAGTTGTTTATTTCCTTGACATCTGATGGGAGGGCGTTCTCCAGGGTGGGTGCCACCGCCGAGAAGGCCCTCTGCCTGGTTCTCTGTAACCTCACTTCTCGCAGTGAGGGAACCGCCAGAAGGCCCTCAGAGCTGGACCTCAGTGTCCGGGCTGAATGATGGGGGTGGTATACTGAATGATGGGGGTGGTATATCCTTCAGGTATACTGGTTTTAAGTCAGGGGAAAATGTGCCTGGGGTGATAGAGGAGTGCCTATCCCTCCCTGTGCCTCAATTCCTACAGGCATCAGTAGCAAACCAAAATTAGAGCGAGTTGCAAGCTCAGTTCATATATTCACCTGAAATGAGATTAGGACTTTCCTGCCTTGATCTGAAACTCTGGGGGAGAAAGAGTCCGCCATCTGCCAGAATTCAGAATACAGTGGTACCTCGAGTTAAGTACTTAATTCGTTCCGGAGGTCTGTTCTTAACCTGAAACTGTTCTTAACCTGAAGCCCCACTTTAGCTAATGGGGCCTCCCGCTGCCACCGTGCCACCGGAGCACAATTTCTGTTCTCATCCTGAACCAAAGTTTTTAACCCGAGGTACTACTTCTGGGTTAGCAGAGTCTGTAACCTGAAGCGTATGTAACCCGAGGTACCACTGTACTCAACAGATACAAGAGCATCTTGGGGGCTGTTCGGCTTACCAGTACCTCCCCCACCTTTGGCTGCTTTTTTAAATCAAGCCCAGTAAGAGCTGAGTGGGTTCTGGACCTGAGAGTGTATCTCAGAAGAACCGACCCCTCTTGCTCTCCAGGCTTCAGCGAAAGCAACGCGTAGCCTCCGGAGCGCGGAGGGAGTGCTCCCTCTGCGCTTTGGAGGCTTCACATTGCCTGCATTTGCTCCATAGGACGCACACACATCTCCCCTTAATTTTTGGAGGGGAGAAAGTGCATCCTATAAAGCGAAAATGCAGAGGTGAAAATGTCCTTAGCCTTTTCTGTTTTGTAAAGGTGAGGTACATATAAGTGTCTACAAGGCCTTTGAAAAATGTTTGCCTTCATCCCAGTTGAAAGTGCGGTCTTTGTTAGAGGATATGACTAGCAATGAAACGTCCTAGAGAATGTTGATTCTGAAATACATCATGGCTCTAGTATTTCATCTTTTGGTGAGATGTGACATTCCATGGCATTGACTGACAATGTAAAAATGAGGTCCTTGGATCAGAACAGCATTAAGTTTCAAGTTCTGCCCTTTTACCTCTCAGACATAGATGGATGGGAAATTCATATCAAACAGAAGCAGTCAGTTTGACTCTGCGGGACCTACGTGAGATGTTTTCTATCCAAGAAGACCAGCACCATGCAAGACTGGCACAAAATATATACATGCATAAGCATAGCATCTTTATTCACATCTTTGCACATGCAAATTCTCATGCACATACCCAAGTTTAACACAGCATTGCTGGACCAGTTTCTCTTGCCATTTTGAATCGGCACCTTCATCGAAACTTCGTCTGACTACCGTCTGCCACTACATCAAACACCTGGCGAGCTCATGGGCTTGGAGAGATCACCTGAACAACTGAATTTTTGAGGTGTGGATGATAGCAGAGAGGCATGTGCCAACCTTGTGCCCCCATCTTCATGTGTTGCATCTCTACCCTCTCACCCACTGCCCTGACTGTCCCTGTGTTGAATGGGAAAAGTCTGCTGGAGTTTTCCACTTGCGCTTGCAGCGAGGGCTCTACTCTGGGGACCCAAGGTTGAAGAACACCGGAGTAGACAATACTGACCTTCATCATTATCATCATCATCATCATGCCCCAGCAACTCCCAACATATATAGAAAATACAATAAAACATCAAACGTTAAAAACTTCCCTAAACAGAGCTGCCTTCAGATGTCTTCTAAAAGTCAGATAGTTGTTTATTTCCTTGACATCTGATGGGAGGGTGTTCCACAGGGCGGGTGCCACCACCGAGAAGGCCCTCTGCCTGGTTCCCTGTGGCTTCATTTCTCACAGTGAGGGAACTGCCAGAAGACCCTCAGCGCTGGACCTCAGTGTCTAAGCTAGATGATGGGGGTGGAGATGTTCCTTCAGGTATACTGGGCCAAGGCCGTTTAGGACTTTAAAGGTCAGTTCAGAAACATAATGGGATACAATGCAGGTCTTTCAGGACCTGTGTTATATGGTCCCAGTGGCTGCTCCCACTCACCAGTGTGCCTGCCCCATTCTGGATCAGTTGTAACTTGCAAGTCACCTTCATAGGCAACCCCAACAGTCTAACTCAGTATAAGGCTTCCTATGCTCCTATGCGCTTATGGTGCTACATCCACCCCCTTTTCATACCTAAAGCTGTGGGCATTTATAGGTACAGTTAAAGGTAAAGTTAAAGAGGCCCCTGACCATTAGGTCCAGTCACGGTCAACTCTGGGGTTGCAGCGCTCATCTCGCTTTATTGGCCAAGGGAGCCGGTGTACAGCTTCTGGGTCATGTGGCCAGCATGACTAAGCTGCTTCTGGCGAACCAGAGCAGCGCACGGAAACGCCATTTACCTTCCCGCCAGAGCGGTACCTATTTACCTGCTTGCACTTTGAGGTGCTTTCGAACTGCTAGGTGGGCAGGAGCAGGGACTGAGCAATGGGGGCTCACCCCATCGCAGAGATTCGAACTGCCGACCTTCTGATTGGCAAGTTCTAGGCTCTCTGTGGTTTAACCCACAATGCCACCCACATCCCTATAGGTACAGTTAGACACCTTCTAAATTCATTACAAAAACAGAGCAAGTTGAGTGCCCTCCTTTGGGAGGCGAGAATGCCAAAAGGTATAGTAAAGGTAAAGGTACCCCTGCCCATACGGGCCAGTCGTGTCCAACTCTAGGGTTGTGCGCCCATCTCACTTAAGAGGCCGGGGGTCAGCGCTGTCCGGAGACACTTCCGGGTCATGTGGCCAGCGTGACAAAGCTGCTCTGCGGAGCCAGCACCAGCGCAGCACACGGAAACGCCGTTTACCTTCCCGCTATAAAGCGGTACCTATTTATCTACTTGCACTTAGGGGTGCTTTTGAACTGCTAGGTGGGCAGGAGCTGGTGCAGAGGGACAAAGCTGAAGTGAAATGTGACAACATTGTTGGATTGTTGCTGCTGCTGCTATTTCCACATTGTGTTACGTTAAATTTGTTGTAGCTATGTGTTTGAAAACCCTATCGTCTACCAACGGGAACAGAAGGTTTTAAATGTCTGTATGTGATTTACAAACTCAATATACTTCAATTTGCAGGCTGAGCTGAAAGGGGTTTTGTGTGTATTTCACCCAGACTTTATATACCCATAATCATTTACCAGAAGGGATGTGATGCATAATTTGTTCCAAAATGTTTTTGGAGCCTCCCTGCAGAAACCACTGCAAATTTGCTGCTCCCCCCCATGTCCTTGTCTTCTCCCTGAATAGTAACAAATTGGCTACTCAATTTTAGGCATTTGTACCCACTGGGGGGGGGGGAGACGGTGGGTCCCACTCATCACAATAATGCATCCAGTGATACGGAAAGGTTTGAAATCCTGTTAAGTGAGGGGGACTGGGAGGAAAGAGAACTGGTGCTTACAGTCATCTCTTTGTAGAGGCGAATGAGTGAGATGATGTCATGGACAGAACATCTGAGATGTTTATACTGGTTGGGAAACATCTCACAAGTGTATCTTTCCTAGTGGTTGAAAATACAGCATTCCTTTTCCAGCAAGTAATTTCATACGCTGCTAAATGTATACCTATTTGTCCTGCAATGACACCTCAATCGTAATTGCTGTGCAAACAGGGGGAAGCAGGATTTGTTGAAGGCGGCGCTGGAAAATGTCACGTTCTGTGACACAGCCGTTGACGTACCCCGAAGTGCATGCTGGCCGATGGCACTGCGGGTTTCAGGACTGCGCCGTACAAAATGTGACTTTATATTGTAACTGCTGAGTCACAGCGCCGACCGAAATAAAATTATTACGGTCCTGGTTATAGCCACACGGGCATCTAGCCACATGGGCTTGAGACCATTGAGGGCTGAAGGGAGAGGGGAAAACACGAGGAGGCGCCAGAACCAATTAATTCTATATTTACCCCAACAAGACAGAAGTACTGGGGGGGACAGTCCCTCCAAGTGTCCCTATTTTCCAGGGACAGTCCCAGATTTACAGAAGCCGTCCCAGTTCCAGATGTGATCCTGGAATGTCCCACTTTTCCTTAGGACGTCCCTGTTTTCATCGGAGGAATATTAGAGGGTAGGGATCATTGGCCTAACCTACCCCTAGCCCCTCTTGACTGCATTCTGGTGGCTGTTTTTACACAGCAGTAAATCACATTTAGTTCAGGGGAGAAATTGTAATTAGATAGCTAGCCGTGATTCGAAAGCTGCCGCCATCCTAAGAACATCGTTTCTAAAATTCATGCACAGTCCAATTCCAAACCTTTCGCGTGTTTGTGAAAGGCTCGTTAGTGCCATCTGGTGCTCCTTTACGAAAATTACCAGGATTTTAACGTTGATGCATGCAGAAATCATATTATGCCAGCCAAATGTCCATTATTGTATCTTTTTTTTATTATAGAGGGTGAAGCAGTTAATAGAACAGCCTTTACCAAAGGTGTCATGGGCTTTGAAGACACTTGAACTCAGGACAAAGGGGAGAAACATGCTAAGAGGAAGGCACACTTGGCAAATCCACACCATGATCAACTCCAGCCCGGAAACCTATGTCCCCACTGTGGAAGGATGTGTGGATCCAGAATTGGCCTCCATAGTCACTTACAGGCTCACTGTTAAAGCCATGTTTATGGAAGACAATCTTACTCGGCTACGAGTGATCACCAAAGAAGTTATTAATCATATATTTATTTTAAAACAAAAAAAATCCTTCCAGTAGCACCTTCAGATACCTGAAGAAGTGTGCATGCACACGAAAGCTCATACCAAGAACTAACTTAGTTGGTCTTTAAGGTGCTACTGGAAGGAAATTTTTTTGTTTTGACTATGGCAGACCAACACGGCTACCTATCTGTATATTTATTTTACTATTTCATATTTTTTAATGTTGGTTTTTATTGAATTTTCAAAGGTTTTAACAAATTTACTTCACAATGTATCCTTCACTTATATGTCTCTTTTTGGCTTCCCAACCCTCCAGCGCTGAATGGCACCCCACTCCCCCAACAAGGGGGGGGGCAGAATTTTGAACAGCACCACCCCAGTGATGGGGTGATGACACCTTCCCCAGTAGCTCTTTAATTCAAACACATCGAGGGGTTTCCCCATCTTTCAGGATAATACTTCCCCCCTCCATTTGTATTTCAGGATGCCTATCATCTCTCCAAATTCCTGGGAGAGAATTCCAAAATAACATGTCGCATTGTCTATGCCCAAATCCGCACTTACCATCATCTTTATATACACATCACCTAAACAACCTGAGATTTTAACTGCCCAGTTCCAGAAGACCCTGCATGGTTTTAGAATGACTCAGCCCTGGACCAGAGAGGAGGAAGTAGTAATGGTAGATCTCTGTGAGATTTGCAGTTCAGAGAGGATTTCTGACTCCCAGTTGTCAAATAGCTAAAAGACTCTCCCTTGCCAACAATCCCATGCACACCCGAAATAAGACTCTGGGGAGGAAACTTTGTGCAGGAAATATATTTGTGGATTTTTGTCCTCAGTTCAGAGGGAGGCTCTGTTCTTCATTCTCATTTTTCATTACCCTGCTTTGGACCTGGGTGTCATGAGTGAACATTACGGTAAGGAAAAAATAAATTTATGTAGATTCCACTAGCCTGAAATCCAGTCCACCTAATGGACTATAGGACCACAGAAATCTGGATTCCATCTTCATATCCTCCAAGTGTCCCAATTTTCCAGGGACAGTCCCAGAATTGCAAAAGCCATCCCACCTTCTGAATGTTCCTACATTCCTACATTGGCTCCTAGTACATTTCGGAGCACCATTCAAAGTGTTGGTGCTGACCTTTAAAGCAGGCTTCCTCAAACTCGGCCCTCCAGATGTTTTTGGCCTACAACTCCTATGATCCCTAGTTTTTTACACGGTGGTGAGAACCATGTTTTTTGTAATTGCAGAAACTGATTGTGAGTATTGGATGAGTGAAGTAAGTTCTGAGATCTTAGAATGGTTTCCACTGGAAATTATATTTAGAAAAAGTCAAGCTCAAGAAACTACACAAATCACGCTGAGCTGCGGAACAGCGAATAAGCTTGGCATATGGAGAAAAGCAAAGGTACAATGAGAAAAAACATATTCGCCTTTATTTTTCATGAATAGTAATGAATGCCATTAAATAATACACAAAGATCTCATACAGTATACCATAGTTCAGGCTGTTTCGGCTCAATAATATAAACATGTCAGGACCTGCTATTCCTAAGGCATAAATGATCATGTAAAAGAAAAGAAAACCCTACATGGTATTCTTATACAAACAGATACAAATGCTTTAGGACTGAAGCTGAATTAAGTGGGAAGAAAAATGACATACAAAAATAGCTGCTATCAAAGATAACAAGACCCGAAGGTTTAGGAGAGGCTGACAGCATCAGGACCAGGACAGCTGGGAGGGTTGTACATATTCGGAGGCAGGCTGGTTTCCCTTTAAAACTGCCCCCAGCACATACCACAATGATTCTGAAACTCCATTGATATTATTATTATCATTATGGTTAAACAACGATTCGCCATGGCTATTTCTTTTCTATAGTTCAGAAGAAAAGCCGGGTGCAGTAAGTTAGGTTTTCTGGACCAGGGCTAATGCTTCTACCTGTGGACATTAAGCACATTTAGCATCAACTTGGTCATAAGCTTGCTGGCAAACGACGGAAAGATTCACACAAACACCCTTCTTCACGTGTTGGGACAGCGGAGCCGCCCCTCTCAGTCCCACACCCATTAGCAACACTCATGGGCCACGTGTTCAGCACATGTGAGGAGGAGCGCACTTTGAATTCAAATCTGTGTTGTGTCTAACAGTGCGTCATCGTAAGGACGCACTGGGAGCGCAGCCGGGTGGAAGAGACACAGGGTGCTTGCGGTTGCGGTCGGGAACCCTTTTTCCCACCAGAAGAATTCAAATCACATTGCATTCGTGCTTCTGTTCTCTTTTGGGCACTATTCTAACCCTGGCCAGGTAACAAAACAATGGGGCTTAACGAAGACCCACGGCCGCCATCTGCAGTCCTTCCTCCCAGGGAAAGACGATTGTTACACTAGGGTCCAGCAGATAGGCTCAGCACTGGCCCCTTTGCTACAACTTGCAGCTCCCTGGGCCAGCCTTGGATCCAGCGATTCCTTGGCCGTATCCCGGCCATACCTGTTCTGAAATGCTGCTTCAAGGCTCTACATGGCTACCGTCAGTGTGAATATGCGCACTTGTCCGCACTTCCATTAGGCAGAAGGAATAACTCCGTAGGAGCGCAGCCTTCCTGTCTGCAGAGCCCAACACAACCAGACAGAAGGACACCTCTCTCTCACCCAAGCGCTTCTAGCAGGGGGGATCGGGGCATCCCCAAACTCGGCCCTCCAGCTGTTTTGGGATGATGATGATAATTATTATTATTTATTTATACCCCGCCCATCTGGCTGGGTTTCCCCAGCCACTCTGGGCAGCTTCCAACAGAATATTAAAATACAATAGTCTAATAAACATTAAAAGCTTCCCTAAACAGGGCTGTCCTTAGATGTCTTCTAAAAGTCAGGTAGCTGTTTAGTTCCTTGACATCTGATGAGAGGGCGGGCACCACCACCGAGAAGGCCCTCTGCCTAGTTCCCTGCAACCTTGCTTCTCACAGGGAGGGTGCTGGACCTCAGTGTCTGGGCAGAACGAAAGGGGTATACTGGACCGAGGCCAACTCCCATCATCCCTGACCATTGGTCCTCTTAGCTAGGGACGATGGGAGTTGTAGTCCCAAAACAGCTGGAGGGCTGAGTTTGCCTATGCCTGCTCTTGTCAGTTGCCTTTCCTTTTAAAGGAGGGCAGAGTAAGAGAACCCGATGGCAAAATTCACAGCGATATATGAATACGATTTCTGCCTAAATTCTGCTCAGTTGCACTATAAACCTATGCCTTGCTAGAGCTGCAACTCTGTGCAAAATTATTTGGATGTAAGCTCCCCTTGACAAAGTCAGACTTCTTTTCCAAGTAAATATGTGTATCATTGGACTGCACATCTCTCCAGGATTTCTTTTTTAAAAAAACTACAGGTAAAGTGAAAATTCTTAAGACAGCTTGCAAAATAAAACCGAGACAAAAAAGTATTTTGAGCTAAGAAGTACAGAAGCAAAAAAACCCCACTACATTCACTGTCAAATCCAGAATTAAAAATGGATACAGAGCGTGAATTCGCTCCTTATGGATTGTTATGTTGCAATTGGCAAAACCTTCTAAATTTATTTACCGTATTATTTTCTGACCTTGATAAAAACAGTACAAGACAGCTGTAAAACATAACCATTATAATTTACACCAATGTAACCCTTCAATAAACCTTCAATAAACTATTAATAATTTCATTGATATTTCCATTAAAAGGTAAAAACAGTTGCCAGTTATTAGAAGCACAATGCATTGTGTGTGTATATAATAGATATATATATATATATATTTAAGCACCACGTCACTAAAAGAATCAAACTTCTAAATATTAATAAGCATATAATTGTCATAATAATGTAATGCAAAATGATAAGTAGGATTGATTTAAGCATCTTGAATAACTGCATCCCTATATTTAACAGCACATTTATTTAAAACTAAAAGTGACTCCACATGTTTACCATGTTCTTGTCTAATAGGATGGATATTAGTGATATTAATGAGATTTTGTACATAAAACCCTGGACACATAAAAGAGTTCTGATTTGCAATATTTTAAGAATGCTTATATGGCGTGAGTCGTTCAGAAACAGTAAGATTAAAACCGCCACTAGTTAGCAAACATAATAAAATGTATTTTTAGATCGCAACTGCTTGTCTGCGAGCCTCATATTGGAACTGAAAATAATGTGATGAACATGAAGCCTGTCTCATGGATTGAAACTAAAGAAGCCATAAGCGCCAGAATTTGTATGTGCTTTTCTTGGCAAAAGTATGAACAACTCAAATCTGAAAAGGTGGTTTGCAAAGTGATCCTCGGACGTGGCATGAACTCTCTTTCCTATCTGAATTTATCCTGAATGTTACTAGGCAGACCCGCTACCTTGAAATTCTATTACAATCATCTTAAAATGCCCAAAGAGAAATAGGAATGCCACCAAACGGAGGACGTTAAAAGTTGAAAAGGAGCAGGTGGCAAAAGTTATTGCAGAATATGGCAAAAAAAAAAAGGCTGTTGGCGTTCAACAGAAAACCTATTTGTTAACGTTTAGGAAGCTGTGCTGAGAAACCTAGACTGAATTGTCCTTTGACTCCTGCAGCTGTTGCTTATGAATGTGGACTGTGGGTCCAGTATCAATTAGCACAACTGCGATCATAGATCATCTTTTAAAAATAAAAATCTCTTATAGTCCAATTTCCCCATTAATTTAGCAGCTCATAAATTAATAGTCCAACTTTGCCATTCATTTAGCAGCTTATAAATTAATAACCGAAGTACAGAGTTCCAAAGAAGAAGAAAAATTTACCTTAAACTGAGTAATGACACTATGGGGAGGCATCTGATTACATCCTACTCAGAGGAGACCCATTGAAATCTGTGGATTTAGCCTTGGTTGACTTAAGTTCATTGAGTGAGTGTGATATAATCAGATGCTGACCATAACACTGTAAATACACAATAATAAACAGTGTATGTTCACGACAGATGACTTTGGTCCTTTACACTAACAGGAATAGGACTTGCATTCTGGCATATTGAATTATACTGAGAAAAAGACCAAAAATAAAAAATGACAGAGAGACATTTCTGAGAGAATGTGCACACTATCTGTCTCCAGGTTCCATAGCATAATACACATAAGATGGTTGTATTAGTAAGGGAACGAACTGGGAAATAAGAAAGTTTAATTGTATTACCATAGAACTGTTATTTAAAAAGGTACAGCAATGCTGGCTGTATTTATGAGCGTCAATTTCCTTGTGAATCGTTCACAATGAAATTGCAATTTCCCTCAAAAAAAATTACAGGAATCTCAGAATCAAATGACATTTGGTGGTGAGAACTGAGGGGCTGTCAAATGTCCACAGGACAGTAGAAATGTATTTTCTCATCGTACAGCTTACTCCCAGTGACATCCCTTAATTAAATATATCTAGATATGGGGGAAATGACTGAATTGCTACCATTATCCAAGGGTTGCCCCCCTTTAACTCTACACAACTGACTTTGTGTATTGTAAAAAGACACAGCTTTGGAGGGCAACCCCGCGAAACCCCCATCTCTTTCCCTAATTTTTTTTAGCTGAATATTGTCAGTATATTGCACAGAATTCAAGCTAACATTCATGAAATGACTCTTAAATCCTTCACCTTTTGGCTACAATATGAAAAGTCATGTCTTTGGTATGTAAATCTAAACTTTAAATCCAAATATACAACTATGGCTACCGGCAGCCAACTTTCTCAGTCTTAATTCATAATAAAAGTATTGCAGACATTCAAGCCTTCATGGACTGCTGAAACTACGAACAGAACCATCACATAGTTCCGCACATAAACAATATTAGTCTTTGCATAAAAAAATAAAGTGTTTGAATTCCTCTTGTATTGCACCAGCAATTTTTTTTATTTTTATAAAATACTCTCCTTTCACGTCAAGCTTTAAATTAATCCATTTGTAAACAAAATATAAGATTTTTCCCTCTAAAATGTGAAGCGGAGATATGGAAGTGCGCCATAGAAAAAAGAAGCAGCTCAAAGGGGGTGACGAACATTCAAATATCACAAATGATAGAAAATATAAACTACATCTCTTTTGTTACATCATTTACATGATTTCTGTAGGCTTCCAAGCAGTAACTTGTAGACACTTGTGTTGTGCATCACCCTCAAATGACATCAAGGCGTCGGAGCAGGAGTCACTTTCATACTATTAAGAGCTGCGTGGATTCGGAAGTGTAACCTAGATTCCATGGAATATTCCTTGTAATTGTTTCTGTAAGAGACAAAATGTTAGTTGGGCAACTAACCTTTCATTCCCTTTTGTTGTTGTTGTTGTTTGCTGGGCTTTTTTTTTTTAAACATACAGAAATTCAATTCAAATCTTTATTACAGTCAAAGACCAGCATAAAAGGGAGGGATACAGTCATTTAAAATCTAGAAGCGCTTTGGAAAGCTAAAAGGTATTAAAGCAGAAGGTGAATATAAAAGTCTGTAAGAATTGAAAATAAGCTAGGAGCATTGGGCAGGTGTGGAAGAGCACAAAAGGGTTGATATTCAAAAGACTTTAACTATTAATTTGCAGAGGCAGTGGAAGACAGGGGTGCCTGGCGTGCTCTGGTCCATGGGGTCACGAAGAGTCGGACACGACTAAACGACTAAACAACAACAAATCTACTTTTCCCCTTTGTGGATCACTGCCTTGTCATGGCAAAGGGGCTTGAATAACTCCACAAAGCTATGAGCTATGCCGTGCAGGGCCACCCAAGATGGACAGGTCATAGTCGAGAGTTTAGACTAAATGTGATCCACCTGGAGAAGGAACTGGCAACCCACTCCAGTATTTTGCCAAGAAAACTCCATGGACGTAAAAAGGAGAAGCTTTGAGAAGGAAGTGAGAGTTTCCAAGGCATGCTCTGGTTCATGGGGTCACGGAGAGTCGAACACGACCAAGATGACTAAACAACAACAAATCCAGTTTGTGGCACAGGTCATCCTCCAATGAATTTTGAGCGCTGCTGCGCAGAATCTAGCAACGTTGTATGTTGTAGCAGGACTGGTATCTGAGAGCAGCAGGGAGGTATAGAATTGTCCTGTGTGCCCTGAGTACTTATGGAGTAGTGGGGAAATCAGGTTAATACAAATGTCTCTGTAATGCAGGCAATGGAGAAGGACACGCTCTCCTGTTTCTATTTGTCCTGAGTCATGGGGTCATTGAGCATACAGAAATAAATGAAGAAACATGGAGAGAGAAAATGACAGAATAGGTTGTGGCCTTGGAGTCTGACCAGCTGCCACTGGAAACACGCCTGGCGGGCACCAGGGTTAAGATCTCCTTATTAGTGTGCCAACATTATGGAAGAGCCTGTTAGTATTTCCCTCCTCCGATGCTGCATTTTGTGATTGGTGTAATTCACATGCCTGACTGAGAAGATGTGTGAGAACCAGATACAGTCCTATCTGTATGTACTATGTAATGTATTGTCACTTTTACTAGATTCCTGTCTGTTCTCTCGGAGCTGGAGAGAACGGTCGCCATTATGATGTAGTCTGTATATAGTAAAAAGGTAAAGGGACCCCTGATCATTAGGTCCAGTTGTGACCGTCTCTGGAGTTGCGGCGCTCATCTCGCTTTATTGGCCGAGGGAGCTGGCGTACAGCTTCTGGGTCATGTGGCCAGCATGACTAAGCCGTTCTGGTGAACCAGAGCAGCGCATGGAAACACCATTTACCTTCCTGCCGGAGCGGTACCTATTTATCTACTTGCACTTTGACATTTTTCGAACTGCTAGGTTGGCAGGAGCAGGGACCGAGCAATGGGAGCTCACTCCGTCGTGGGGATTTGAACCGCTGATCTTCTGATCAGCAAGTCCTAGGCTCTGTGGTTTAACCCACAGCGCCACCCGCGTCCCAGTCTGTATATAGTGTGTAAATAAATAGTAGATTAGATCTACGATGTTTCATGCTTCTTGCTGTGTTGTGCTAGAAGATTAGTGTGCATAAATCAAGCTGGTTTATGTCACTGAGCACACTGGAGAAGAAGGGAGATGCCTTTTCCAGTGCTGCGCGCACCGGAGGACGCTTGGAGTTCTGGGGGCTTGCAGGCGGCCCCAGGGCATTTCCCCAACAGATCCTTGCATGGGTAGTTTCAACAGGTTTCCGCCTTCAGATGGGTTGTGGAAACTGGGACAAGCATTTGGGGTATAAGCTGTTCTGCTGTTTTGTACAGCAGAATCGACTCCTGCACAGGTCTGAGTTTAATGGCAGATTGGAGGTACATGGGTAAAAGCTGTAGGAGTGGGAAACAACAATGACCTTACTGTATGTGTCTGCTATAGACTTCCAAGCCAGACTGAAGACTTGGATGATGCCTTCTGACAGCAGATTACCAAATATTCAAAAAGGACAGATATAGTGGTCATGGGAGACTTCAATTACCCATCAAGATCTGTTGGATCTCAAAATCTGCCAAGAATTGGGAGGTCCAACAAATTGCTCAAGAGCCTCGCTGACAATTTCTCAGAAGGTGGAAGAGGCCACAAAGGGATCATCAGAAAGGAGATTCTGACTAAACATCAGGAAGAACTTTCGGACAGGATGAGCGGTTCCAACAGTGGAAGGGACACCCTCAGAAGATGGTTGGCTCTCCTTCTTAAAGCAGAGGTGGGATGGCCATCTGACATGCAATTCCTGCATAGCACGGGGTTAGACTAGAAGACCCTTGAGGTCCCTTCCAACTCTACAGTTCTATGATTGATTGTATGATATACTAGCTATAAGTGAGCTAAAGCAAATAAGCTCATCTGTTTTGAGCTAATAATGTATAAAGATTATCAGCACTTACTTTGCAGCTTCTATGAATCTTATTGCTTTTTCTCTTTCATCCTGTTGTTTGTACAGAAGACCCAATTCGTACATAGTGTATGGTATCAGGTAATTATCATACTTCAGCTGCTTCTCACTAAGAAATCAATAGGACATCATGTCAGTATTCAAGGGAACCAAACATAGCGCAGAACCCAGGCAAGCCAAAAGCCCCCATGCTCCCTTGCTTTAGGGTTTAGCAGGTAAAACTTTCCCCATATACAGTCATACCTCATGTTACGTCCGCTTCATGCTACATTCTTTCAGGTTACGTCCCGCGGCAACCCGGAAGTACCGGAAAGGGTTACCTTCTGGGTTTCGCCACTCACGCATGCGCAGAAGCACAAAATGACATCACGAACATGCGCAGAAGAGGCGAATCGCAACCCGTGCATGCGCAGACGCACCACTGCGAGTTGCACTCTTTTCATGTTGCGAACAGGCCTCTGGAACGGATCCCGTTCGCAACCAGAGGTACCACTGTATATATATATTTCTCTCCATGCCAGGAAAAAAACCTAGCTGCTTAATTCCTGCTTGTCTGACAGCTGTTAAATGCATGGAAGCTTTGGCGGGGGAAATGTTAGGAACCCTAAGCCATGCCCCCACCCCACTTTACACTGCTAAGGATCAAAGATGAACATTGTTCAGGAAAGCACAGAGGAGTCAATGGAATGTGAGAAAGAGGCTTTTCCTTCCATTCAATGTGTTATACCTTCAAACAGTGAATAAGGATTTACAACCATTGAACCACATACCAGCTGGGGAAGATCAGTTTTGTCTATTTCAGAAACTAAAATAAGATTCTTCCACAAAATCCAAATACTCTAAATTTAGGTGCAAAACAAACAAGCAAGCAAGCAGCAAATGTTTTTGGATGCTTTCTGATGTCACAGGTTATCACTGTTTCCAAAAATCCCACTTCCTGTTTTTACCTTTGAATAACTTGATTGAAGCAGAGTTCTGCTTGTAAGCATCTTCCTAAATGTTTCAAACAGAGACCTTTTAGCAGTTGTAGCAGACAGATGTCATCCATGTAGTATTCATTGTGATCTGAAAATAAAGCAGCACAACATTTAAAATTGAAAACTTAACAATGGATGTGTACGTGGGATGGGTGGGAATTACTGACTCATCTGCAAAAGATGTCAAATGGCAACAGTGGACCTAACAGAAATGTGTAATACATTTAACTATCTATTTTTCTTATCAAAAGCAATTAAATGAATAAACTGCTTGTTTAGCAATATTCTGACGCAGCAATGTAAAATATATCGTTCCACATTTCCCACCTGCTTTTTAATTCATTGAAACCTGGGAACCTGCACTCCAGCCTTTTAACTGATTGAAACATGTAGCTGCAGATATACATAACTAATTATCATGTCAGATCTGGAATGAAAATAGATCTGTTGATGAGTATGCCAAAGTTATGCAATATTCATAGCACTGCCTCACAGGGATCTATGCAACTGTTAAAAAAGTTAGTCAAAACCTAGGTCCTTGAAGGAGCGTCTCCACCCCCATCGTTCAGCCTGGACACTGAGGTCCACCTCCAAGGGCCTGTTGGGATTTGCAGGATACTGGATAAGCCTGCAGGCTTCAGGATGATGCAATACTCTGCTGGGTCAGAGTGACTCAGCAGGAGTGTAATTAGTATCACCTGCTTTAAAAGGAGGGCCTGTGTAACAGTGGGGGTGGTTGGTGTGGTGGTTGTCCTGTATGGTGGTTGTGCTGTAGAGCTGTGGTGGAGGAGAGTATTCGTTTGTAAGTACTCTGTATGGACTGTTTCTTTTGTATATGCCTGTGTAAATAGCTCACATTAAAAGAGACTGCACTGGAAAACCCTGGAACTCTTAGCGTCTCTGCTGAAAGCTTCGCGTAGAATACGCGACAGGGTTATGGGCCCAGCACGCTTCCGCTGCGCAAGAGTACAGGTGGCAGTTATCTAGCCGTGGGTGCTGGAGGTGAGCTGCAGGGATGGAGCAGTCCAGAACTGGCGTGTTGCTGGAGAAGCTGACGGCCACTAACTACAGCATCTGGTCGGTCCGCATGCAACACTTCCTCAAGCGTGAGGGACTGTGGAAGGTGGTGGAAACTCCACCGCAGCCCCCTGAGGAAGATGAGGACGACGACGAAAAGCTGGCACTAGCAGAGGCCCAGCTAGAAAAGGATGAGAAAGCTTTGGCTACAATCATCCTTGGAGTGGACGACAGCCAGCTAGTCTACGTAGCTGATAAGGTGACGGCAAGTGAGGCATGGAATGCGCTCAAGGCTGTCCATGTGCGAGAGACAGCTGGCTCACTGATAACACTGACCAGGAGACTGTACCGGTGTCGGAAGAAACCGGGGGACTCCCTGGTAAACCACCTAAAATTCCTAACAGGCTGTTTCCAGGAGCTAGCCTTAAGAGGGAGGCCTGTGGGGGAAGAGGACAAAGTCTTTATAGTCCTGAGTTCCCTTGATGACAGCTATGATATGCTGGTCAACTCCCTCGAGTCTGTAGAGACTGATAAGCTGACTCTGGAATACGTTACCGGACGGTTGTATGCAGAGGAGGACAGGCGTGCAGAGCGAAAGATGACCTCAGCCCAGCCGTTGGAGCATCCCAGAGGGAACAACAGCCGGGAAGAGCAGAGGTGTCGGGAGCCGGAGAAACAGCCAGGAGGAGCTACTGCAGACCAGCCGGTGGTCAACAGAGTAAAAAGGTGTTTTTGCTGCAACTCCAGTGGACATCTGCTGCGGGACTGCCCGAGAAAACAACAAAAACAGCAGAAGCACAAGAGGCAGCAGAGAGAGTCTACCGCTTGGGTGTCTGCAGATGGTCAAGAAAATGAAGAGCTGTGGGTTCTGGACAGTGGAGCTTCTCAAACCTTTTGTAAAAGAAAAGGACTGCTAACTGATGCTAGGGCTTCAAACAAAAAACATGTAAGTCTTGCTACAGGCCAGAAAGCTAATGTGGTTTGTGAGGGGGAGGTTGTGTTCCCACAGCTGGGACACACAGTCAGGAATGTGTTGTGTGTGCCTAGTTTGCAAAACAATCTCCTGAGCATTCCTGACTTGGCAAAAGCAGGCTTTGAAGTAAACTTTGTGGGAGATCAGTGCCAGATAAAGCAAAATGGGGCAGTGTTGGCGAATGCTAACCTTAGAGCTAATATGTATGTACTGCAGTCTGAGTCTAAGGTTGCTAATGTGCAAAATGTCCCAACCCATGATATGTGTATTCATCTCCTGCACAGGCGTCTGGCTCATGCTAGCTATAAGGTGCTAAACAAAACATTGGAGTTGTGTGGGGGGATGAAAAACATAAAAAGTTGTGATAATTACTTAGACTGTAATATCTGCAAGGAGGTTAAAAGCAGGGCTTGCCCAGTAGCAAGAGCAAGCCAGAGAGAAACCAAAAAACCACTGGAGTTGATTCATGCTGATGTAACTGGTCCTTTTCCACCAAGTGTCTCCCATAACAAGTATTGCTTGATCCTAGTGGATGACTATTCTAGATTTGGCTGGGTCTATCCATTGAAGCAAAAGTCTGACGTTGCCCAAACTTTGAAGTTCTGGGTAAGAAGGGTAGAACGGCAACTTGACGAAAAGGTGTGCTCTATTCAGTCAGACAGGGGAGGAGAGTTTATGGCAAGCTCCCTAAGAAACTGGTTGCGTTCCCAAGGGATCAAACATAGGCTTACCAATGTGGCGACGCCTCAGGAGAACGGAGTAGCAGAACGTAGGGGAGGTGTCTTGCAGACACAAATGAAAGCATTGCTAGCAGATGCAAATCTCCCAATTAAGTACTGGGCTGAGAGTATTAAGACCGCAAATTATATTGGGAATCGCTTGTGGTCAAGGGTACTAGATGACATACCCTATAAAATTCTCTATAACAAAAGTCCCAGTTTGCAACATTTGAGAATCTTTGGGACAAAGGCATGGGTTGACATACCTGTAAAGAACTGAAGAAAAGGTGGGAAAAGGGCACAGCAGTTGCTATTTCTTGGGTATGAAAGTGGTACGAAAGCTTACAGGTTTGAAGATGATAAAAATCTTTTGAGTTATAGTCGATCAGCCAGCTTTAATGAGCAAAGAAATTGGCCCAAGATACATGCAAACCTGCTGCCAGAAAAAGTTTTACTGCCGAGCATACCTGATAAGGCAGTTGAAACAAAGCTGAGAATTGGCAACTCTCCCAGAGAAACTGAAAGGGAGGAGGTAAAGGTTGAGCATTTTTCCCCAGCTGCTAGTATGGAGCAGGGGAGAGAAGAAAGTGCAACAGGGACAGGAGGAGGTAGATTTACAGAGTCAATCCACCCCAAAAGCAGTCCTGAAGGTAGCCCAAGGGATGAGATTGATGAACCAAGGAGGTCTGCAAGAAGTAATAAAGGTCAGCCTCCAGACCGTTATGGGTTCCCAGCCACCATAAACCAGGTTTGTGTAACTGAGCCAGAAAACTTTGAAGAAGTGCAAGAGTTACCTACTCTAGAGAAAGAGGCGTGGTTAAAGGCAATGCAGGCAGAGTATAACTCTCTGCTAAACAACAATGTGTTTGTCCCTACAGAATTGCCTGAAGGTAAAAAGCCCATAAGCTGTAAGTGGGTTTTTAAAGTGAAAAAGCTGGCTGATGGTAGTTGTCAGAGGAAAGCCAGGTTGGTGGCAAGGGGCTTTACACAAAGGAAAATGATACATTATGATGAAGTGTTTGCCCCAACAGCAAAGGCTGAAACAGTAAAATCAGTTTTAGCAATGGCAAGTCTGAGAGGGTTAAAAGTTAATCATTTTGATGTTGCCTCAGCATATTTAAATGCTCCTATAGACGCCGAGGTGTATTTACAGCAAATACCAGGTTATGAGCTGGAAAAAGACAGCATGGTGTTAAAGCTGCAAAGGGCACTATACGGGTTGCACCAAAGTGCACGTCTATGGCATGAATGCATAGACACAACTTTGAAAAAGATGGGATTCAAACAAAGCCTGGCTGATTCCTGTTTATATTCAGCAGTGGTGCAAGGAACTGTTTGTTATTTACTTTTGTATGTTGACGATATCTGTCTGATAACAACTGCACAAAAGCAAGTGTCTTGGTTTATAAACAGCCTAGGTAACAAATACAAACTGAAGTATTTGGGAGAGATTCAGAATTACTTAGGAGTAGAGGTTCAGAGAAATGAAGAGGGCGTCTACTCTCTGAGTCAGAAGGAAAAAATTGAAAAGTTACTAAAGACATATGGAATGGAGAGGGCAAATGAGGTTGATACTCCCATAACTACCCAGTACAAAAATGAACCAGAAGGGCAAAAATGTGAGAATGCAACAGCGTTTCATTCTCTGTTGGGTTCTCTGTTATATTTAAGTTGTTGGACAAGACCTGACATAACATTGGCAGTGCACATGTTAAGCCAAAGAAGTGCAGACCCGGCTCAGAGAGATTGGCTAGCACTTAAAAGAATCCTAAGGTATCTGAAAGGCACAAAAGATTACAAACTGGTGCTGGATACAGGATATGATCAGCAAGTGTATGCATACGCTGATGCCAGCTGGGGGGACAGAGAAAATGGAAAGTCTACCACTGGCTATGCCATATATATTGGAAATGCCCTGGTTCAGTGGAAATCCCAGAAACAAACATTTGTTGCCACAAGTACTTGTGAAGCAGAGTACTCAGCCATAAGCGAATGTGTATCACAAATAGAATGGTTTGCTTGCCTAACAAAAGAGCTTGGAATACCTTCTGAAATGCCAATCACTGTGCTAAGTGACAACATGGCTGCACAACAGCTTGCTAACCAACAGAACTTTAGAAGCAAGAGCAAACATATAGCTATAAGATACGGAAATGTGAAAAATGCTTTGGAAAGAAATGTGTTAAAGGTACAGCACTGTAACACAAAATGTAATGTGGCAGATTTGTATACAAAATGTTTGGATGCTCCTAAATTTCGAGACTTAAGAGAATTATTAGGTCTCAAGCCTTTGACTTAAGGAGGAGTGTTGGGATTTGCAGGATACTGGATAAGCCTGCAGGCTTCAGGATGATGCAATACTCTGCTGGGTCAGAGTGACTCAGCAGGAGTGTAATTAGTATCACCTGCTTTAAAAGGAGGGCCTGTGTAACAGTGGGGGTGGTTGGTGTGGTGGTTGTCCTGTATGGTGGTTGTGCTGTAGAGCTGTGGTGGAGGAGAGTATTCGTTTGTAAGTACTCTGTATGGACTGTTTCTTTTGTATATGCCTGTGTAAATAGCTCACATTAAAAGAGACTGCACTGGAAAACCCTGGAACTCTTAGCGTCTCTGCTGAAAGCTTCGCGTAGAATACGCGACAGGGCCTTCTGGTGGTTCCCTCCCTGCAAGAAGTGAGGTTACAGGGAACTAGGCAGAGGGCCTTTTCGGTAGTGGCACCCGCCCTGTGGAACGCCCTCCCATCAGATATCAAGGAGATAAACAGCTATCCGACTTTTAGAAGACATCTGAAGGCAGCCCTGTTTAGGGAAGTTTTTAATGACTGTTGTTTTATTGTATTTTTAATATCTGTTGGGAGCCGCCCAGAGTGGCTGGGGAAACCCAGCCAGATGGGCAGGGTATAGGTAATTATTATTATTATTATTATTATTATTATTATTATTATTATGAATTCTCCCGCAACTGAATTTTGTCAGCCACAAAGGACAGTAAAAGAAGCTGAAAAAGAGGCTGAACCAACAATTCAGGGGACCAATCACCTGTTGTACATAGAGGCTGTCTATCATATAAGACTACAGTACTTTACATCTTGAAACTTAACTTAACAGACTGTTAAGAATTTCTCTCTCTCCTCTACACTCCAGCACCTGTTTTACCCTAGATAAACAGAATTCTGTTTCACAGTGAAAGCAAAGCAGAACTGAAATTTTACATCCTTTGCAGGAATGAAGAGAATTTATTAACAAAACTTCTTCTGGAAGACTGGTGTTCTTCTTGCTCTGAACTCAGCTTCACTTCACGCAAGTATTGCATATTGTCAAACAAAGGATGTATAGTATCATGGGGATTTGTGAGTGTGAATTTCTGTGGGTTATATGAGGACTGGGATTATACGGAAAGGACAGCTTTCTATTTATCATGGCAACCAATGCAGTTTTGATGAAACTATGTTGCACAGAACAGACATCCATCGAGATTAGTCACTTCTTCCTTTACAGGATATAGTTAGAGGCCCCAGTAGTTTTCATTACAAACACCCCTTTGTAGTTTTCCAATCACTCGTCTAAAACATAACTCACTGGTTTCATTTTTTAAAGCCGTTTCTTCTTTTTCAATTGTTACTAGTAAATTCTCGGTGAGGTCAGCTCTCATGCCAACAATTGAAAAGCCGTTCCAGACGTACATCATTTCCTGACAAGAATAAGAAATAAATATAGTAATAAATATCTATAGTATGCTATCCATTGACTTGAGTGTCTGAACAATCCCTGGATGATCTGCAGGAGATCAGGCAGTGCTTCCAACTCCTAATTAAACAAGGGCAACAACAAAAGGATGTTTCTTTTCTCTGCTAGAATCCTTTATGAGCTGTAGTATCTCAAATGTTGATGTGTGCTTAATGTTTGCAGATCATCCCAGCTCAGGGGACTCAATATGTGGTTAGCATATTTTGCTAATCTTGCCCCTGATCACCACCATTATGGCTCTGGCTAGTGGATCTCAGGGTTCTAGATTCCAAAAGCCTGCCATGACTGATGTGCAGTTTATATCCAGAACAGAGCTGTTGCAAAGTACTCATAATCCCTCAAGCAAAGGCACATTCAGGCTGTACCTGATTCAGTAAGGCTGCCTGTACCTATAGACGAAGGTGTCTATAGCTGTCTTTCATTTAATAAGAGGTGAAAAGGTAAAAACGTAAACAGCTGATGCTTCTTTGAAAAAGTCAAGTGGAAATGTACTCAGCCTACATTATTCACAGAAACACATACACACAAACACATATTTACTCTGCCACGCAAAAGATGATTGAAGTAAGTCGGCTGTAAATACCAGAGCAGGCACTATGAGCTTCACAGGCTGAGAGCCTCCGTAGCGCCGAGCCTTTCTCACAGCAAACTTCTCCGTTGGGATGGATTTTCCTGCAATTCTTTGCTTCAGGCCTTCTACTTGCCTGAAAGAGATGGAACCGTGGAATTCTCAGTACAAAAACCAAACCTTTGACAGCAGAAGTTCAATGGTCTGCTGTCGAGATATTTTGACGAAACCAGCAAGTTCCAAACCTGTAACTATTTCTTAAAAAATGAACTCTATATACTAGTAGAGTTCTTAGCAATAAATACGCATGCGGAATTTCAGGCAAGGTGAGAAAGGTATTTTTAAGGCTTATGAATTTATCTCATTTTTAAGTACTACAAGATGGTGAACATAGCATCTCTTCTCCCCCTTATTTTTTAAAACAAGAGACACAAATATTAGGTAAAGGCAGTGTTTTTTCTGGGGGTACGCATTTTGTGAATCTTTGTACTTTTGTCCATTGTCCTTTTGAATTAGTTTTTCCCAATTTGAACTATAACATGGTGATTTTCTTGAATCAAAACAAGAGTGCCCCTAAACATTTATTTTTTTTTTTAAGAAAAAAAGCACTGGGTAAAGGTAAAGGATCCCTGGACGGTTAAGTACAGTCAAACTTGACTATGGAGTGCCGTGCTCATCTCACTTTTGAGGCCAAGGGAGCCAGCGTTTGTCCGCAGACAGCTTTCCGGGTCATGTGGCCAGCAGGACTAAACTGCTCCTGGCGCAATGGGACACTCTGATGAGTGCCAGAGCGCACAGAAATGCCGTTTACCTTCCCACCACAGCGGTACCTATTTATCTACTTGCACTGGCGTGCTTTTGATCTGCTAGGTTGGCAGGAGCTGGGACAGAGCAACGGGAGCTCACCCAGTCGCAGGGATTCGAACTGCCGACATTCTGATCGGCAAGCCCAAGAGGCTCAGTGGTTTAGACCACAGCACCACCAGCGTTGTGAGAATAGTTTGTGAGAATGACATAATGAAAAACCATTTTTTAAAAAATATATATATAAATACCTAAACAAAGCTACAATGTCTTCTCCTGTTGTTCTCACTTCAGCATCTGAAAGCATACACAAAATGGCAGCTTTCTGGAACACATATATTGCCTATAAAAAAAACACACACAATCAAAATACTTATCATTCATTGTAACACATTTGTCGATGAGTCTACCCTTTTCAAATCATTTGTACACCAATCGATATTTAAATAAAACAACCTAATGCCTTAAATACTGCAAGGTTTACAAACGATTTGAATTTATTTTATACATTTTCTTCCCATACAATTCCAATTCATATCACTTCCAGAAGGATAGCTGAGGAGCCTTATGAAAGTGCACACCTAGTCTAACCCCAAAGGCCTCTCTGGTGTGGTGACAGGAAGTCTGCAGCAGCAGGGTGTTGTGGGGAGGCCATGAATCCTAAAATGCTGCTATAGGGACAGGCATTCTGGTGGCCATAAAAAAGAAGCTTATTTAAAAGCTGCCCTTAGCATGCCATCATCAAGAGAAGTGTGTTCAAGTAGAGCTAAGGACGCTAAAATGTCTTGCCATTGCATTACTTTCAGGGCTGAAGATATCAGACATCTTGTTAAGAGTGGGCCTGTTTTTTGACAAACTGTTACGGCTAAGAAATTAGATATTGATATTCTGTCTTTTGCCTTGGGTTTCTTCTTGTGAAAACACTTCACTCAGAAGTATTTAGAAAATAAAATAAACGTTATTTATTAAGTGTAAAGTAAATGGAATTGGCTATATTTATATCAAACAAAATTATCTTTCTAAAACTTGTTATAACAGGGTTTGTAATACAGGCAAAGCATCCCCTTTGCATCCCTCCCACCCCCCCCAGGCAAAAAAATTAACTGTTTTTCTGAAAAAGAATGGATATAGTCAGTAGTAGTGGGGCAAGAGGTTACAAAAACAGGCCAGCTCGTTGAATAAGGGGTTGGTTTGGAATATTTAACAGGGGATATTTGGGTAGAATGGCCCCCTCTTTCTAGTAGCCAATTTCCGCTCTGTTCCCACTGTTTCCAACAGACAGTTGTTGCAACTCAGTTGGTAGTTCAACCAACTTCAGCACAGGTCACTGCTGAGTTAAATGTGTAGCTGAGATGAAGTTTAAGAGTTGCTAGCTGGAGCATCTGAGTACAGTAGTACCTCAGTTTATGAACTTAATCCGTTCCGGAAGTCCATTCTTAAACCGAAACCATTCTTAAACCAAGGCGTGCTTTCCCTAATGAGGCCTCCCGCCGCCAGTGCCCTTCTACCGTTCGGCTTCCGTTCTTCTTGTTGTTGTTTAGTCATTTAGTCGTGTCCGACTCTTGGTGACCCCACGGACTGGAGCACGCCAGGCACTCCTGTCTTCCGCTGCCTCCCACAGTTTGGTCAAACTCATGTTAGGAGCTTCGAGAACACTGTCCAGCCATCTTGTCCTCTGTCGTCCCCTTCTCCTTGTGCCCTCCATCTTTTCCAACATCAGGGTCTTTTCCAGGGAGTCTTCTCTTTTCATGAGGTGGCCAAAGTATTGGAGCCTCAGCTTCAGAATCTGTCCTTCCAGTGAGCACTGGAAGGAAATCATAGCTGATTTCCATTCTTAGTCTGAGGTAAAGTTTGCAAACCGGGACACTACTTCTGGTTTTGCGGAGTTATTAAACCGAATAGTTCATAAAAAGGGCTGTTCTTAAACCAAGGTACCACTGTATTTGAATTTCAACAGCCAAATTGAATAGGTGGAACTCGCAGAGAAGGCATATGCTGGGAAAGCAAGCATCAGCTGAAACTATGAAGGGGCTCTCGCCTCTCCATGACGATATCTGATCACCCATTTACCTTTGACCACCTGCTTTCTTTGCAAAGCAGATCTGCATACCGATATGCCTGAAGCCAGTTCTGCTGGAAAGAATAGCACCACATCAGCTCCCAGTAGCAAAGGTGATGGATCTGCTTCCACTCGTGCTGGGCTGCAATACATTCCTGGAATGTGACCTGAGCCTAGAATTCAAAAATATGTTGCAGAAGTTGCAGGCTGAATAATAATAATAATAATAATAATAATAATAATAATAATAATAATAATTTATTTATTTATACCCCGTCCATCTGGCTGGGCTTCCCCAGCCACTCTGGGCAGCTTCCAAAAAAATACTAAAATACTGTAATACATTTAACATTAAAAGCTACCCTAAACAGGGCTGCCTTTCTGCTCGACACCAAGCCTCTCGCTCCTATTCTGGTTTTTATTTGATAATAAAAGGCTACAGAAGTTGTCAAGCTACTTGTTTTTGAACAGCAAGACAATAGCCCAGGTGTTCTGGCCCCAAAGATACTTGGGAAATTATCAGGAAGAATCTTACAGAAAAAAGTGTTGTCTCCACTCCACAGCACTTGCTCTCCTCTCTATTTAAATCTCCCTTTGTGTAGAGATTTTCAAAAGGGATACATGACAAATCTGAAGAATAATGAATTGTGCAGGCTGTATATGTTAGCTAGATTTAATATGTTTCCCTTGATGATAGTGAGAGGAAGATATTTAGCTCACCCAGAATCAGAGCGTCTCTGCAAATGTAGTAAACAGGAACCTGATACTTTGGAGCATATTTTCTTTTCTTGTGATTTTGGCATTTTTGCCAGAAGACAATTATTAGAGGCTTTACAACTCAATACACTTATTTCTTTGCCACCAGCGGTTCAGGACCTGCTTTCGGACAGGAATGATCAAATTACTTTAATAGTGGCTGAATTTTTGAGTGCTGTCCATGTAGAAAGACTTGGTCATTATAAAGAAAATTAGTGGTTCTTAATTGATCGGGGATTCGGTAGGGCTGTATTGTATTATTTATGCAAATTGATTTTCTCTGGAATTAAAGATCTGACCGGGACAAACCTTATGTTGAGCTCGTATTCTGCACAATTTGTATACGGTGTCTGTTTGATAATGTGTGGTTTGCTATGCCTAATAAAGGATAACTACTTAAAAGCCCAGGTATGGGGAACCTTTGGCTTTCCAGGGGTTGGTGAGCTACAACACCCATCTGCTGCAGCCAGCACAGCCCATTGCCAAAGGTTCACTGCACCTGCAATAGCCCATGCCTTCATAAAACTGGAGTGAATGGGAAGTGGGGAGGGGGGCACACTAGGCAGGAAGAGTACAGGGCCATTTGACGATCCAACAAGGTCTTGAACAAAGGGTTTTGAAGAGCAACATGAAAGACTCTGATTCACTTGGCAAAAACCTAAGCAAGGATCTTAGATGTTTGATACATAAGTTTATTTAAATTGATCGGGTTCAAAGTATAAGCAAGATGTTCATAGCACAGGCAGTTCTGTACAGATGATGAACATTGGAGCCCTCGGCCCAATTCATATTAATTGAACTAATAGCCATAGTGGGGACTATGCTGTCTTTACTTGAAAAATATTCCAGGTGTGGAATAAACAGAGAAGAGGTTATTAAATTCAACATGTACATTGTGAATTGCTCTTGCGAGCCATTAGCATCCTTGAATACCCATAGAAATGCAGAATTGTGAATGTGTTATAGAACAGGATTACTTTCTGCCCTATACGTCTACTTCATGTTTCCTAACCAGACTCGAGTCCACTGGTTGGCAGGGAATAATTTCCCATACAGTTGTTTTTTTAAAAAAAATGAATTAACAGTTACGTTAGAGGCAACAGGCTTCCCCTGGCTTCAGTTAAGCTTCAGTTAAGCTAGAATACAAGACAACAGAATTATATAACGAGCTCAAAAAGCTAAAAGCAGCTTTAAAACAGCACCTCAAATTTTACTGTTAAAAAGAGTGGGGATTTATTACCTTTTCAAAATTTCCTTTCAATATGTCTATTCTGGCATCATAAAACAGAATGATGGCACCCTTGAGAGAAAGAAAAGTAACACATTAGAGTGTTTTTAATTGCAACAAAAATATCATGTTATAAGGTAAAAGAAAAAAAGAAAAGAAACCAACCTTTGGAAACTTTTGAAGGTAAGGCTGAAGAAGGGCCTCTGCTTCTAAAAGGTTGGCTTCCCCTGTTCCTGTGAAAATAACAAAAGTTTCTATCAGAGCCCAAAGTTGCGGGTTAATCTGCATACCCAAAGACATGAAAACCTATATTATTGTTTTCTTGATGTTTTCTTGATGTTTTAATATTCTGTAAACCGCTCTGAGATTTTTCTTTAAAAATATAAAACGGTATAGAAATGAAATGAATGAATTAACAAACAAACAAACAAACAAACAAACAAACAAACAAACAGAACAATAAAAATATTAAACTGCTATCAATAAGTTGCACAGTAAATGAACAGGACAGGAATGGAGCAGAATACATACAATTTATTTCTGCACTGAAATTCTGCATTCTTTACCATGCTTATCTTATTTATCCTCGAGGGGCTGGTGCAACCAGGTTCTGACCAAAATGCAGTTTAATAATTAGAAGCCCTGGGAATGTGTGCTCTCAGTCCTCCCTGGAGCAATGTGGAGCAGTTCCATCAGGCTCCTCTCTCAGCTTTCACCTGGAGCAGCTATTCTATCAGGCTTATAGAAATGTCAGGGCTGTGGGCTGAAAAACCAGCTCCTCTTATATTATATATTTGATGTTAGCCGCCCTGAGGAAGGCAGGATATAAAATTAATAATAATAATAATAATAATAATAATAATAATAATAATAATAATTAGAATTACTATTACTACTACTACTACTACTACTATTCCCTTCTAGAAATCCTATCACTCCACTGGTCATTATAAAATTTCTCTAATAAGTGTTCTGAGTTTGCTTTTTTCATCCTCCCTACCAATCTCTTTTCCTTTTCTGTTATATCTTTTAGATTATCAACCTGAAGATATGGATCATCATTTCACTGGCATTTTTAAGGTTCTCCAAAGAGCAAAGCAGTTCACTAGCACTTGTGGTGGTTCCGCCATTGCAAGAGGCAAGGTTACAGGCAGAGGGCCTTTTCAGTAGGGGCACCCACCCTGTGGAACACCCTCCCAGCAGATGTCAAACAGATAAACAGCTATGTAATTCGCAAAAGAAATCTGAAGGCAGCCCTGTTCTGGGAAGCTTTTAGTGTGATGTTGTATTGTGTTTTTTCTATTTGGGAATGGGGGGAACTGCTCAGAGTGGCTAGGGCAACCCAGTCAGATGGATGGCATAGAAATTAATAAATATTTGTTGTTGTTGTTGTTGTTGTTAATTAACTAATCCAACATCTCAAACCCACTTCAAATGGTGAACTTGCTGGGTTACAACAGAGGTAGCGAATCGCGTTTGCTCTGTAGGCCAGATCCTTATCAGGATTTGCCTCATGGCGCTGCTCACCTGTGAATCACCCAATATCACAAATGACATCAGCTGATTTGCTGCTCTGAAGCCCTGACTTTCAGCAAGGCACAGAAGAAGGGTTTCCCCCGCTGCTTCCGTGCAAACCTCTTCAGGCAGCCCAGGCAGCAGTGCCTGCAAAGCCCCTGTTCTTACCTACGCAACACCTGAAGTCATTCATGACTGCAGGTATAGGGCAGGTGGTCATGGCTTGCCCCAAATGGCCAAGTGGGCAGCCCAAGTTTGGTGACCCCAACCCCTGGGTTACAATGATGAAAATACAGTGCAAGAAAACAACTAAATGCCCCATTGAAATATATTAGGGGTTGGATTAAAAGCTTTGGTTTTCCCATGTATCTCACCCAGGAATGTATTTTTCAGTTCTTACCTAGGATTAATGAAACGTAAGTGTGGTATAGCAGCAAGGTGAAAGTACACAGTATGGCTCGCAGACTGGCACCAGAAGCTCCTTCCCGTAACTGCTGGAGACCCACCTCCTAAAAGCAACCAAAGATCATACAAGATAAGACGCAGAACTAATACTAATTATTTCAAGATGCAGAAAAAAGGAAGGGTTGCAAGAGGAAGAGATTGGGGTTTTTTTAACCACCCTTCAACAGTACCTAAACCGAATATAAGCCACACTTGCAAATAAGCCACACTTTTAAAATGCAGTGGGGGGGGGGGAGAGAAAAAGACAATACCCGAATATAAGCCGCTCCCTTAAAACTCCGCAGGCATTCACACCCATAAATGGCAAATGTAGAAGAAAATCCTACGGGGACTAGAGAGGACCTGCAGGTGGGTTAAACACCTGTTCGTAGCACCGTAAGTGCAAATAATCAATAATGCACTGTAAAATACAGGGAAAGGGATGAATAACATCAGAATTAATTGCACAACAGTCTCAAGCTCGCAAGTCAGCAACAAAACATTTTCTTGTTCCATTTTATCGTATGTCTGTTTCAGCAGCGATATCATAAATGCCAATTTTTGTAAGATGGCGTTTTTAAGCCGCACTTGAACTTTTCACAGTCGGAATTGGGGGGGGGGGGAGAGTGTGGCTTATTTTCAGGCCAATATGGTAGGTCCCAGGGCAGTTATAGCAATATAAAATGCAGCACTAAAAGCAGTTTTTTAGGGCCGCGGGTGGCGCTGTGGGTAAAACCTCAGTGCCTAGGACTTGCCAATTGTATGGTTGGCGGTTCGAATCCCCGCAGCGGGGTGAGCTCCCGTCGTTTGGTCCCAGCTCCTGCCCACCTAGCAGTTCGGAAGCACTCTTAAGTGCAAGTAGATAAATAGGTACCGCTTTATAGCGGGAAGGTAAACGGCGTTTCCGTGTGCTGCTCTGGTGCTGGCTTGCCAGCTGCAGCTTCGTCACACTGGCCATGTGACCCGGAAGTGTCTTCGGACGGTGCCGGCTCACGGCCTCTAGAACGAGATGAGCACGCAACCCTAGAGTTGGACACGACTGGCCCGTATGGGCAGGGGTACCTTTACCTTTAAAAGCAGTTTAAAACAAAATTCGATCACAACCTGAGTGGGTCCTGGAATAAAAAGGTAAGGGGACCCCTGACCATTAGGTCCAGTCGTGGCCAACTCTGGGGTTGCAGCGCTCATCTCGCATTATTAGCCAAGGGAGCCGGCGTACAGCTTCTGGGTCATGTGGCCAGCATGTCTAAGCCACTTCTGGCAAACCAGAGCAGCACACGGAAACCCCTTCACCTTCCCGCCAGAGTGGTACCTATTTATCTACTTGCACTTTGACATGCTTTCGAACTGCTAGGCTGGCAGGAGCTGAGACCGAGCAACAAGAGCTCACCCCATTGCCGGGTTCGAACCACTGACCTTCTGATCAGCAAGTCCTAGGCTCTGTGGTTTAACCCACAGTGCCACCCGCGTCCCAGGTCCTGGAATACACATCTCAAAATTCAAAGGCCAGGGTGGAGAGATGCATCTTCAGCATATAATAAAAGCTGGGCAATGAAGGTGCCAGATGCACCACTGTAGGGAAGCAAATTCACAATGTAGGGGCTGCTACAGAATAATGCCCTTTGCCATGGGCGTACCCAGGGTTTATGTTAGGGTGAGGCCACCTGCCATCATCCTCTGTCTGGCTCTGTCTAGCAGATTCGGAATGAAAGGTCTCAACAACATCTGTTTAAATTACTTTCTTTCAACCCCAAGTGCTCAGAATAAGGTTTCAAAATCTTTCTACAATTTCTTTTAGTTAATAATTTTTATTTATTTACTTGATGGGGGGCAGCTGCCCCTGCTTGTGCCTGTAATTAATCATGGCACTTGAATAGTTATGAAATCAATTACTTATAAGTTTACCAAAATGCCTCCCACATTCAGCAGCCTGCACCTATATTTCCCCAATCCATGATATACGCTAAAGGTACGTTTTAACATCAATGGTGAAAAGAACTTTTAATACCCTGTTGCCTGAAAACCCAATAAATTCTAGAAGTCGGAGGATTCTTCCTGGTAAAAGGGACAGCATCTGCAACAAAATCAGCAACACAAAATCACTAAAATGTTTAAAAGAAACTGCAATATCTTAAAAACCTAAACAGCATAAAATAATAACAAAACACTCTAATATTTCTGTGTTCAAATTAACTTTGATAGAATAAAATTATAAATTGCAGCAGATGTGTATATAAAAACCGCAAAAGTTTTCTATTGCTATAATGGAAGTCTGCAAAATTACAATCAGCTTTTAAATTTTATTATGCTTTAAAATTACAGCATTACAGGCCATGTTTTACGTCACAATTTGTACACCAAAAACTGACAAAATCCATACCAAATTGAATGCTCCTATTCCTAGCTGCACGCCCCCTTCAAACTGGTAGTAGGTTTCATTCTTGTTTTTGCTGCCCTGGGTCATCTGAAGAACCTGATGACATTCTCTTTTTGAGTAAAAAAAGAAGAAGAAAAGTTTTCATGTTAAATGGAATGAAAGGTACTTTAATTACTATGACATGTAACTGGAAATAAACAGAATTGCACCTGTCTCCAACTGACTGCAATTATTTCGAGGCTTAGCTTATTATTCAATATTGCCTAAAACAAGGCTCTCTGAAAGTATTTCTCCTCAAGTGCCTAATATTAGTTTAAAAGCAGTGTCAGAGTGCATGGTGCTTTACAGACTGACAACAAAGGGCAGGGATTTAAGAGTAACCTGCCTGCTCCTCTACTTCCACAATATATGATATCAGGGATATTTTACAGATATAGTATCTGTAACAGTGTCTCACTGTTAACAAATCCCCACCTTCTATATTAAGCTTTTGTATACTGTCTCTAACATCACAGAAAGCCATGGGACTTACCCCTAAGTAAGCATGTATAAGATTGCAACTAAGAATTATAAGCGCAGGTAAATATGCTGTCTTTCAAACTTTTATTTCTCCCATTGCTGTTTCACATCCTTCCTCTGCCATCTTGCTAATGCCCCTCCTGGGAAGCATGTCTCTTTTGGGGCGGGGTGAGGCAAGGCTGAAGTTCATTGCCAAATGATTTTAAAAACCTGGTGTCAATTTTTCTACTATCTTAACAGTTAAAAAAGTAAAGGGACCCCTGACCATTAAGTCCAGTAACAGATGACTCTGGGATTGTGGCGCTCATCTCGCTTTACTGGCTGAGGGAGCGGGCGTTTGTCCACAGACAGCTTCTGGGTCATGTGGCCAGTATGACTAAGCCACTTCTGGCGAACCAGAGCAGCGCACGGAAACGCCGTTTACCTTCCTGCCGGTGCGGTACCTATTTATCTACTTGCACTTTGACCTTCTGATCGGCAAGCCCTAGGCTCTGTGGTTTAGACCACAGCGCCACCTGTGTCTAAACAGTTAGCAGGGAATTAAATTGCTGAAATATATAAACAGAAAAGAACAAGTAAAAAAATGTTACAGAAACTGACTTGTATATTTGGTAACTTGTCCTGATTTTGAGGCCACCCTTGATGAAGTTGATCATATTTTCATCCTGGGGGGCGGGAATGAAATTAAACAAATCATTAGGTGATATTCAACTAGGTTTTTGTGTTAGTGCAAGGATTAATGCTGGCGCAACAGGACTTTGCCCCTTCTCCTTCCTCCCCCAATGCTGTCCCCAGATCTGCTGTGGAGGGTTGAAGAAGCCCCCATAAGAGATTCAGGGAGCACATGAGGGGGTGCAAAATACTACTTAACATTGCATTTAATGCAACCCATTGCATATATCATACCTATATCACTTGAACAGTTTTACCTGTGTAATGTAAACACTGGAAACATGCAAAATATGTATACATGAAGCTGAATGTATTTATTAGGCTGTTCATGCAACTCTTAATCAACGGAACACTATTTGTATATAAATGCTTTATACAAACATTTCCAAAACAAAACTTCAAAGGAAAGAAGCATTTATATGTATCAAGCCAAACTGAAGAAACACCACTAGATGGTGCTACAAGTATCCAACAATAATTTGATGCATTACTGGGATAATAACGGAATCATACAGTGGTACATTTGCGGTACACAAAAATTGAATCAGGAATAGCCCAATCTGAAGACTTCATCATCCACCGTAATAAATATTGGGTGCTTCCACCAAGTGCATGCATCATCCTTGTTCGGCATTCTTCTGCATCCTTCCAGTGTGGATATTGGAACCTACTGCATCTCCAACAGGTATTGTATCATGATTTGGAGACTGGAAACAGCAGCATAATGATTCATAAATAGCAATGGACTATTTATTTAGTGGTTAATGTGCATTAAATAAGTTTCCCTTGCAATATAAGGACTAAACAGCCATTTCAAAGGAGCAAAATCCTTTAATACTCTGGACAAGTCCCCAAGTTCTATTAAATCAATATTATTGTACGCCTGGATGGTTGGATAATGTCTTCGAAGCTACAAACTTGAGTCTGACCAAACTGCGGGAGGCAGTGGAAGACAGAAGTGCCTGGTGTGCTCTGGTCCATGGGGTCACGAAGAGTCGGACACGACTAAACGACTAAACAACAACAACAAATTGTTTGCCTGAAATTTCAGTTGTTGCAAGGTTGTAGCATACAGTGAAACACTAGTTCCCAGCTGAGCAGCCTTTTTTAGCTAGACTGTGCGTCTGAGTGCATAAAAAGGCAACAGATGAATTGCCATATAGCTACGCTGACATCTTTTAGTGCTGACATGGGTCTGAACTCGTTATTTATGCCACGGCTAGCTTCCTCAAAAGCTCCACCTGCAAGCTGATCTTTGAAGTTGTAGTGCTGATTCTCATTATTAAAAATTTCTGCACTATTGCATATGGGGGGCGGAGCTAGCATTAATGAAGCTGTATAGAGGAAGATGAGAGTGAGAGCCATTTCCACAACAGCAGCGGCAGTTTTCTCAACAACAATTGTGAACTTGGCTGTCAGTTCTGCACACATACAGCCCAATCCATGCTAGTCTTTTTCATGCAGTAGTGTACTTGTGTACAAGATCATGTAGAAGAATATGGCAGGGATTTGACAAACAAAAGTCTTATGGAAGGTCTAAAACCAAAAGCTCTGAGGTATGTAACAGCCTTTGCATGCATCATTATCAATAGGAAGAAGAATGCCAAGAGCTGTGATCTATGGAAATGTTAAATGATCCTTATTTTGCAAAGATAACAGTAAACAGCTAAGTCTTCTAAAACATTTTTTAGAGACCTACTTTGTTAAGGTTTATTAAATAATGTCTGGAACAAGAGACGGCAACATTTACTGCACAAATGCATATGAATTAAAGATAAGAGAAAAGCAAAGACCTGTGGTACTCTGCTAAATCGTTTTTTAACAGAATGACTGAACAGGCAAAGTGTGCCGATAATTGCAAAATGCATTCTTGGAAATAGATCTTCTTGAACGTTATTGCACATAGCATCATTGTTTCTGGGACTCTTCCTTTACTGACCAATGGAAGAACCTCATGGATGCTTTAGCAGATACTAATTAACATTAGTAGACAGTTAGAAGCAGAGGATACTTAAGCTTCTGAAAACCCGCATCATCTTAAGGTTTAAAATGTTGCATGTGGTAAACCAGTATCATTTTAAACATTAAACCAGTGTTTTGACCTGCTCTTGGTGGTGTGAGTCTGAAACAGAAACACGGTTTTAAATATACTTGTATAATTTTTTTAACCCAGACTGATAGCCAGGAAAATGGATTTGCAATTGCAAATAAATTCTCTTATTTTTGTTGCCTGTAAGTACTCTATCTGAAGTGTATTTTTAGTCCCCCGTGTTCCATTTTTCACAGAATTGGAAAAGTGTGCGTGTTTTTTTAATTCTCCTTTCTGGAACTGTGTGTGTGTGTGTGTGTGTGTGTGTGTGTGGAGCCTTATCAGTTTCACTGCTGCTGGGAAAACTTAATCTTCCGATCCCTTTCCCTGACACCATTTCTCAGGCTGCTCTATGGAAGGAAGATGGGAGTTCTTTAGTCTTTTCCTTCAAGTGCTTACGTTCAGAGTAATACTTTCATTTGAAAACAAAACACAATCTGACAATCTGTCAGCAAAACTGACAAGGCTTTTCCTCAATCTTGCCAGGGTCACCAAAGGGCCGAGAGGCAGTAAAGGAAAAGTCAGTGCTGCTTGCTAGGAGATCCATGACAATACATCAGTCGAGTTGCATGGCAAACTGTAGGAGTTTCTTCTTCTGAACTAACTGGAGGCGACAAGGTGGCATTTAAAGTGGGAAAAGCTTAGTTTGTGAACACTGGTACTGTAATGTACTTTGATTGATGTGGGGAAAGGTTTTCCTGTGTGATCATTAAAACACATGTAAAAGCACCAAATTTCAGCGTCATTGTTTGCTTCGGAGATAAAATATACCATGGGCACAAGTTTCAACAGTTTTCATTAATACAGTATTTCAAGCTCTGGATTTTTACCAAATGCACACAGTGGACTGTGGGCAGGAAGTGCATCTTTCTTTCTTAAGACACAATAATCATGATTTTTGTGAAATGAACTTGTTCCATAGCATTACTCAAAACCCCATTTTCACATAGTCTGCTGATGTGGGACTCTAATGTTATTCATTCTTTATCAATTAAATTTATATTCCAAAGGAATATTCTTCCAAAGGAGCACAGGGCAGAAAACAACCAAGAGATAAACACAAATAAAAAAAATTAAATGTATTAGAAACATTATAATACAGATGCAGACTGGCAAAAATCTCCGCTTATAAGGCTTGCTGAAAGAGGAAGGTTTTCAGTCGATACAGAAAAGATAGCAAAGACAGTGTCTGGCTAATATTCCAGGGAAGGGTAGTTTGTACATTACCTGTACAAATGTCAGTGCTGCTTTCTGTAGTAAACATTCAGCATAACAGATTTCTGCATGCATTTCCTCTATTAAAGATAAAACAAAACAAATTAATACAAAGCTAAAATAGTAGCAATAAATAGTACAAAGGAACGGTAATAACAAATGTTATCAAATACTTTCCTGCAAATTTTGCCCCATAACTAGAGTCTTTTTAAAAAAACAAAAACTAAAGCTCAGCATCTGGGGCATCTGCCCATGGGCACCACCAGAAGCCTTCACAAGTACCATGGTGCCCATGGGCACCAGGTTGTTCACTCTTGGTCAAGATAATAGATATCTCCCATAATTGACATAATTTGATCTGCCACCAGAGGCAGTACTTTTGGAGAAAATAAAAAAAATCAAGTTTTTTACATACTGAGAGAAGACAACAAAAAAGAAACCAAAACACTGTGCTTCTTTGAGTCCCAATGTACAGTCTTTCTACAATTCTTTGCCCTTAATACTGTGAAATAGGTTGCTTATAAATTCACAAAAATGAGCACTGAGTATATAAGCTTACAGAGAAAACACCCCCACCCCATATTCTTCTTACCTTCATTCAGCTGATCTACGGACTGCTTCGAAACTAAACTGGACAATGATTCTACTACTGTGTTCCTTTTCCTGAATCTACATGAAAGAGAAAGACGCAAACATTTAATTTTAGCTAAAGAAACTGAATCATACATCAGACATTTGTGCCATAGCTGGGAGAGAAAATGAATGCAATCTACAGAACCTTAATACAATAGGCCACAATATTACAGTGGCACCTTGGTTTACAAACTTAATCCGTTTTGGAAGTCCGTTCTTAAACTGAAACTGTTCTTAAACCGAGGCAAGCTTTCCTTAATGAGGCCTCCCACCGCTGGTGCCCTTCCACCATTCGGATTCCGTTCTTATACCAAGGTAAAGTTCACAAACCGGGACACTACTTCCGGTTTTGCGGAGTTCATAAACCGAATCGTTCATAAACAGGGCTGTTCTTAAACTGAGGTACCACTGTATTGCACAAACAACGTCCCATAATTTAGTGTCCAGAAACCAGGGCTCTAACCACTCAGTCATCCAGTCCACCTGTCATAGTAAACATGGGGAGAACTGAGCACCTCCTGCCCCTGGCTCTTGCCCTGGGAATGTAGCTGATTCCCTAGAAGTGCATGAGGCTAGTGAAAAGTAAATATTGAACACCAAAGGGTCATTCATGTAGCTGCCATGTGAAATGTTATTTGTGAAATGTTATTTGTCATCTTTGTATCTAGCCATACCTACAAGGTCGTTCTTCAAGGAAACGTATACAGAGAATCAAGGAGAATATCTGAAAATTGCCTCTCTGTTTTATCTGATCACATAACTACCAAAAACCAGTGCAGACTGGCCTCTCTCCTCTACACAAAGAAGGCATTCCAAATGATACTCACATCCCAGATTAATGTGAACTTTTCTAAGATAAATGGTAATTTAATATGCTTGTGTATAAAAGCCTCTTAATTTTTCTTATATAATACAGTTGTTTTAAAGGCTTGGGTCACTTTTTTAAAAAGTAGTTTCAATTAAAAAGTCACACGATGGTTGTGTATCTAGCACAAATCACACCATTTCCAGGGACCGAGTACATGAAGGTGACCCTAACTGCAGACCTTATTCAGATTCTATCCTATTTCTCTACTACAATGCCAAAAGATTATATTTATCAGTTTCTTATCAGCAATTCCATCTAACAAAGAATACAGTATGTCACATCTCTAGATATTATTCTGGTCATGCCTAAAGAACCTATTCTTCCAGTCAAATTGAGTAAATCTATGTGATTCCCCCCCACTTACTTCCTACAGCAGATATAACGTCTGAACCAACCTGGACCATGCAATCCTCATTTGAGGCCCTTCTTCATGTGCCTCCTCCATGAGAGGTCTGGAGAGTGGCAACACGAGAATGGGCCTTTTCTGTGGTGGCCCCCTATTTGTGGTGGCTCTGCTGGTGTCTGCATATCTTTAGGCACCAGGCAAAAACATTCGTCTTCTCCCAAGCCTTTGGCTAATTACCAATGTATTGTTGTATTTTCATATTGTAAACCAACCCTGTGATCCTTGGATGAAGGGTGGTATAGAAATTTAATAAATAATATTAATAATAATATTCTGTAGGCAACCACTGCAGAAGCAGTCAGGAAGTCTGTCTATTTCCAGCACAGGCTCCAAAATAAGTCAATTCATCTAGCCCAAATCCAAACCTCTTAGTGTGAATACATGGCTTCTGTTTTTTAATTTAGCAAAAGGTGCTGGACTTTGGAATTTTAATGATTTGCTCATTACTTCAAGTGGAAAACTGGTACAAGGCTCTGAAAGAGACTTGAGTGAAATGGTAACTTGTACAAAGCTATGAAAGTCATCAGAGGCTGTGTGAATATACATATATATATACACATACATACATACATACATACATAGTGGACTCTGGCTGCCATTGAGACTGCAAACATCCTCTGACATCACAAATGACTCAGGCTCCAATTCGAACCACACTTACCTGGGAGTAAGCCCCACTGAATTCAACAGGACTTACATTTGAGTAAGCATGGTTAGGATTAAGCTCTTCTTTGCAAGACTAACTACACAACCATTTTAAATGTTAGGCTGACACTATGGCTAATACCACAATTCCAAACTATATAATGCGTATCCAACAGTTATCCAGTTAAGTTATTCCCAGATTCACCAAAATGAACTGAATTTAGTCACGCCCATGGATTTCAATGGGCTTACTGCAAGCCGGACTAACTTTGGAGATCTTCTGATTGAGTACTGCTCTAGTAATCCTAAATGGCAAGGACCAGGATCATATTCTCTATTGAGTAAGTGCATATCAAAATTACAAAAAAGTAACTTTTCTCTACATCTCTTTTCATTACTAGTTTTTTTCCTGTTACTTGCTAAGAAAAAACATACATGTGATTTTGCACAACCCTCCGATACCTATCATTCAACAAATAAAAAATTATTCATGCTTACTTTTGGCAAGTTTGTAGAGCTTCTTTCATTGTAGCGATTCCCATTTGGATATCCTGTTGCTCAAAGGTCATAGCAGCCTGCATAACTAAAATAGTACTATACCCTAGGGCATGGTACATGCTACCTTTAGACCTGTTTTGAAAAATAAAATAAAATGGGCATTTCAATCAAAATGGTAGTTCCACTAAAAAAAATTAGTATTCTTCGAACACAAAATTACATGTTTCATAAAAGTAACTTTTAAATGCTATACATCTTTCAATGTATTCTACACATAAGATGATTCTCCTCAAATCTCTTCTATAATTATGCTTATTCTGCAACATAGTTCTGATAAAATTACAAATGGGTCTGCACATTTTTCCTCTTCAAGTTAACATGGACAACGGCTCTTATTACACCTCAAATTTTGAACTAAAAGCCACTGACCAAAAATAGGTCACTTTAGAGGGTTTAAAGAAATACTTGCAGAAGACTTGCTTTGGGGAGGGGAACAGAGCTAGAAATAATGAAAGCTACTCTGTTCAGAGGCCTTAATCTCCAGCAAACAGATGGCATGCCTTATAGCATCTCCCTGTACTGCTTCTAGCAAACAAAATAACCTCACCAGGGACGAAGCAATTCCAGAGCTTCCGAGAATTTGTTGTTCAGAAATAAGTTCAGTGCCATGGTGCACTCTTCCAGAGAACACTTCAGATCCATCTTGGTGGCCCTAATGGAAGGATTGGGAGAATAGTTAGAATTGTGCACTATGCCTAAGTGACCACTGACATTGCATTCAAACTAGCAGACAAATGCCATGGTACAGCTCAATTGCTGGATATACTCAGGTTTTTTAAATACCAAAGTAAGTGGACTTTCCACACTGCTGCTGAAACTTGTTCATGACCTCTTTTGGCAAACTGAAAACTCAAAGCAACAGAAAACATACAGGATAGCCTTCATTATCTACTTTCTAAATTAAAAGACGCCTGTTTCTTGTGGAAGAAGTGATAATAAACCTAGACAGCATCTTAAAAAGCAGATACATAATCTTGCCAACAAAGGTCTGTACTGCATAGTTAAAGTTATGGTTTTCCCAGTAGTGATGTATGTAGGTGAGAGCTGGACCATAAAGAAGGCTGATCGCCGAAGAATTGATGCTTTTGAATTATGGTGCTGGAGGAGACTCTTGAGAGTCCCATGGATTGCAAAAAGATCAAACCTATCCATTCTGAAGGAAATCAGCCCTGAGTGCTCACTGGAAGCTGAGGCTCCAATACTTTGGCCACCTCATGAGAAGAGAAGACTCCCTGGAAAAGACCCTGATGTTGGGAAAGATGGAGGGCACAAGGAGAAGGGGACGACAGAGGACAAGATGGCTGGACAGTTTTCTCGAAGCTACCAGCATGAGTTTGACCAAACTGCGGGAGGCAGTGGAAGACAGGAGTGCCTGGTTTGATCTGGTCCATAGGGTCACAAAGACTCAGATACGACTAAACAACCAACAACAACAACAACAACAACAATAGTATTGCTAGTGCTAGTTTGTAAATCATTAGTATATTTATATTGAAGGGGTGGTACTGTGGTTGAGAAAGCATGGTTTACATCAGCCCTACAAAGTACCCCAGCTTTGCTACACTAAGACTGCCACAGCGTTGGAAAGGGGGGGGGGGAGTTGAGAGGGAATAATGACAACTCTGTGATGTATTTATTTATCAGATTTATCAACTGTTTTACAGCCAAATCAATCAATGCAGTAAGATAAAATACAAAAGATGCCTAGTCTAAAAGCAATAATTATACAATTGGTATTCTTTGAAATGACTGGCTCACACTCCAGGGAAAGCCTTCTTAAACAAAAAGGAGCTGCCTAAACATCAATACGTTAGGTGCCAGGTTAACTAGATGGTTAACTGATTCCAGAGGGCTGGTGATGCAGTGGAACCCAATGGTTTGGTTGGTCCATGGCCCGAGGACACTGAACTGCTTAGGCTGTTATTGCAAAATACAGTTCAGCGGCTTACCACACATTGCAACAAGAAAAACCCAAGGCTCCCAGTTCAATCCCTGGCAGTAGGGTACCCTAGAGTATGTTTGTAAAATCCGCTTTTCTCCTGATATATGCCCAAAGCTGTATATGCCCAAGGCAGAGTGTTAATATGCATATGGATTGCATAGATCCATTTTTTCCAGGTGCATTTCTGTGCATGTTTGTCCATAGGAGTGCTTTCAACTGAACTCTGTCTCATTGTTTCCCATCCACACTAATGATAGCTGCTTGAGAGGATGTATCTGCACTTTGTTTTGATCCAAGAGTTGCACTTCTGAAAGTGCAAAAAGCAAGGTGGATAAGTAAGTTGAGAACTGCACAGGAGTCTGGGTGGCATGAATGAGGTCAGTCCATACTGAAATTCACAAAGACTGGATTTCTCAAGCATGCCTACATAAAAGTAGTACTACTTTGGCACTTCCTTTAGTGATGATTTGGTTCTTTGCAGAAACCCTGCCTAGCCCTTATCAACCTGAAGCAGTCAGTAGGTGGTAGTAATAATCATACAATCACAACAATATATCTTCAGTACACCAATTAAATATACAGTACACCAGTTAAGAAAAAAAATCACTTTTTTGTTAACAAGTCAATAAAATATATAAAAAATACAAAAAGCAAAAGGAAAGGATTAAAATAAGCACATCCATAGAGAATTTTTGTGGCATAAAAGCATTTCATTAGGTAGAGTTTCAGCCGACACAAATGCTCTGAGAACTGAGCAGGAGGTATCTCCATGATAAATTGTGCTCTGTTTTTTGTTGCAAAACTTTTGCTTGAGATTGTTCCCAAATTGCCTCCTTTCTATTTTGCCAGGAGGAGAAAAAGCAAACCTTTTAAACTATTCTTTCAAAATACTGTAGCCATCCTGTTGGGACCTGCACATGCCTTGAGACCAAGTACTCCTGCGTCTTAAAAGTAAATATTGTAATTGATGTAAAAAAAACAACCACCACCACTAATGCAACTTTATACTAATGAACAGCTGGAGCTGGGAAGAAAGTACCTACAGCTGAGCTCATTTTAAAATTGAGAGTGGGGGTGGGGAAATCCTGTTACCCTACATAGAAGTCAACACAATCTGGCCTGATGTTTTTGGTACCAAGACTGCGTCATTCAAATGCTGGCCCAGATCCAGACACCTTATTAAGGCCAAATGATCCTTTTTCTATGGCTTCCTGCAAGTTCACAGTAATTCATATTAAGTTTACTATAACTGAATCTTATTGTAGTGAATCACCTTCTAAATTTGCTGCAAAGTCATTTCAGGCTTATTCTCTCCCCCCCCCCCCCCGATGGCATTACAAATAAACAGCTATACTAAAACTAAACACCAAAGTCACCAGAGAATGGAAGCTATTAGTTCCCTGAGAATCAAAATAAATCTCATACATGATAGATAGCTCCGATTTATTTTTTTAATGGTGTGACAATTTCAGCCATTCATCCAGCTATACACACCTTGCAGTATTCTGCAACCTATAAGATTGGCATCAGCAGAAACACAATGATAACTGCTAGAAATAACCTATGAATGGAAAGGAAAACCAATCGCTTCTGAAATAATTCTGAATATTAATCTCTCCCACGAAAGAGTTCACAGATATGATGAACTTGCCTTTTTTTACAGACTGCAATAAATTTTTATTAAGACAACCTCATAAAGCAATTTCCCCATAAAATTATTGTAATTACGCCCTGACTTTTGCCATCGATTGTAGTAACCACTTAGCATAGATAAGACATGATATACTCACAGAATTAAATGAGTAGATAACTTTAGATGAATAACTGCAGTTGCTACAGAAAGATAAGCCTCTCTCAGGCACGTTTTGTTTCCGTCAAGAGCCAGACAAGGCAGAAAAAAACACCTAGATAATATCCCATTTCCTCTGTTTTATTCCTCAATACTCACGAGGCTCTTATTAATTAGTTATCAGGCAGGAAAAAGACATAAAAGTTCACACAGAAGCAGCTGTCATCTCAGGAGCCCTCCATATTGCAATTTAAAAAGAAATGCCAGTTGAAATAGCTGCAGCTACAGCAATGCTGCTAGATGATGCCTCTGCAGGAAGAGGATGCTGGGAGATTTTCCCAATCTATGCTGCAGCCTAATTCTAATCCATCACTGCCTAACTACAAAGGGGGAAATGAAGACCAAATGCAACTCAGTGATTTGTGTTTGAAGGATGAAAAAGATTTTTGTGCTCCAGATTTCTGTGCTCCAGTTAACATTAAATGTTTTAAATCTGATGAAAAGGAGAACCAGGCTATTTTACGCCGCATTTAAACAGAACAGAGCGCTAGAAACAACAGAGCTATTTAATAATTCATTGCCTGTTCTAAAAATAGTATAGCAAGAAGTATAGAATGGTAGTTATTTACTGGAAATTCAGTCTGTTATACTTTATGTTTGAATTTCTCTTAAGTAGGTGTTAAGTATGATCCATGATAGTGAGATGGATAACTATATAGCATGCAATACAACAGATATCTAAGGAGAAATGTTAGAGAGGGCATGGAAACTCGAAGAAGCCAACAGTATGAAATATTCTTCCACTGATCATAGAATCATAGAAGTTGGAAGGGACCCCAAGAGTCCAGCCCAACCCCCTTCAATGCAGGAATCTCTCACTCAGAATGGGGCTCAAACCCTGGGATTAAGAGCTTCATGCTCTCCTAAGAAACTACAGAGAGAGCAAGTGAGCTTTCTAGAAGTCTCCACAAGCCATGTTAAGTCATGGGTAGGCAAACTAAGGCCCAGGGGCCGGATCCAGCCCAATTGCCTTCTAAATTCAGCCCACGGACGGTCTGGGAATCAGCGTGTTTTTACATGAGTAGAATGTGTCCTTTTATTTAAAATGCATCTCTGGGTTATTTGTGGGGCATAGGAATTTGTTCATTCCCCCCCCCCAAAAAAAAACATAGTCCGGCCCCCCACAAAGTCTGAGGGACAGTGGACCAGCCCCCTGCTGAAAAAAATTTGCTGACCCCTGTGTTAAGTATTTGGTTCAAGTGCTATCAAGCTCCAGATTCTTCAGCTGCATTACAAGCATTTTAGGTTCTCGCGTGATCGTGTCCAAAAATGTGCTCTCTTCAAAGATGTGCAGATGCATCTTGGCTTTTCTTTCCAGGCTATTTGGTAGTGCCCCAAATCTGTAAACCCATGTTGCAGTTGCATCCCACTCCACAACAGTAGCAAGTTATGGTGGTGGCACCACATTGGCAGTCATGGTGGAAAAAGGAGTGGCAAGTAATTAATGGGGAAAATTGTGATGGAGCTAGATTTTCCCTGCAATGCAAGGGGTTGGACTAGATGACCCTTCCAGCTCTAAAATTCTATGATTCTAGATTTGCTGGTTGGGGCTGGAAGAGAGATTAGAGCAAGAAAGGAAAGTCTGGCAGAGAAGGAATGTGCTAAGAAGAAGCAAAGCCAAAGTCTCTCTGTGTGAGCTTCACTCTTGCTGACCAGAATAACATGTCTTGTAGGCAGAGGAGTGATGTGACCAAGAAAGGGGTCCTATAGCAGGATCACTGAGCGTGGGTGGAAGGAAAATCCCAATAACAGCATATGTTGGAGCACTTACTGAAAGTGGCCTCCACCAAAGCAAATTGGGCAGCCTTGAAACACTTTACAAAGGTGGAGGGCTGAGCCCAGTTGTCCTCCCAGGGGCCATTGCTACTAAGGGTTAAGTGGTTGCTATAAAAAGTAAGCAAGCAGCAAGTAAGGGTGGCATTACAAAACATGCCCTTTGTCATGACATCTTCAAAGCTTTTGCCTAGTCTCAGACTCCTGATCCTGTGCTTGAACTCTCTAGCCAGGGCTGGCCCAACCATGAGGCAAGGTGAGGAGACCGCTTCAGGCAGCAGGATCCACCGGACAGGCAGATTCTGATGCCAATCACAGGGTGATTTACAACATGGAACACAAATGTCAAATGTGTACACACAACATAAATATATATATATAAAATCAAAGCAGTTATATAAATGCAGTTACAATATTAAGAAATACATGGGTTCTTTTCACTTTTCTTTATGATGTCTGCAGCTTATGCATGTGGTTAGACAAACTGCAGCACATCCAGATCTCCCATAAACACAAACATTTATTAATATAAATCCAAGCACAGAAAAGCTAAACACATACTCATAGAACCTGAGTACTAGCAAACACAACTTGGCTTATCAAATACTTTAACCAGTAATGGAACAGTACTCCACATTCTTGATGGTATTTTAATTTTGTACACCTTAATATGGATTCCTTTATCAAGAGATAATAGTGAAAACTTTAACCACAGTTTTGAGATTAAAAGGCTAACCTTTCTTAAACACTTCTGGCTTCTATCTCTGCAATAATACCACACAGAGCAGCTTGGGTAGGATCAAGGATTAAGAATATCCAACTTCAGTATGAGGAAAGGAGAGGGAGAGGGAAAGGCACTTCTAATGTTTCTTCATACCTGCACTTTGTGATTTTACAAGAAATTCTATTTTTTTTAAAAAAATATTTGTGATATATCTGTATTTCTACTTAATGTATAGATGCAATAAAAAACAATTCAAAGCCACTGATATTGAAAATTTTAATGCTGAATAGTTAGCATCTTATGGCACCTTTTCCATGCATGAAGTGCCTCAAATACACTCTCAATAATCCTTACAACCAGTAGCAGTGGGTGGAGCAGTTGGGGCTGTGTTGCTACCCTGACTTACTAACACTGCATGTCCCTGCTGTTTATTGAAAGGGGAAGGGACAAGACTCCAAGAGCTCAGTGTAGTGTCGACATAGCCAATTCTGCCACTGTGCTGGCACCATAATCTCAGTGAAGTAGCATCAAAGCATGGTGTTGGGAAGTGAGGTGCCCCTCCCCCCACAACACCCTGCCACTGCTTACAACCAGTGCCAGATTTACTTATAAGCTAAACAAGCTATAGCTTAGGGCCCCACGGTCTTGGGGGCCCACCAATCTTTCCCATGCAACAGTCACCCAGCTGAGTCATCCAGATCAGCTGAGATCAGCATTATCCCCATGCTGTAAGAACAGTGGTTTGCTTAAGGTCACCTATTACATTTATGCCTGAGAAGAGACTGGAACCAGGGACTTTGCCTACATACAGAATTGCAACTTGGGCCACAGCCTTTTCCTCATTTACCTGGGAGGAAGTAAGCCACATTGAATTCAAAAGGGTGTCCTCCCTGGTAAATGAGGAAAAGGCTGTGGCCTAAGTTGCAATTCTGTATGTAGGATGTTGATAAATGTGTTCCCTCAAGGGTTCCTGATAGTAACGATGGAAGAACCTACCATGCAGGCAGCCACAGTGCTGGAAAAAGCCTGAGTCTACCCTCAACCAACTTGAAGTTTATCTACAGCCATTATGCTCTCCTTACTCTTTCCTTACTAATGCAGGACCTCAGCAATAGGTGGAGTCAAAATATTTCACTTTTGACTACAAGCTGCGAAAAGCAGGTGGGACTTATATGCACATGGACATCTGCACATCAGCTGGAAAACACTATCTTATGCAGTTTAGATGGTGTAGGTAAGACTCACAAAGGTCAATGGCGCAATTTGAGTAAATTTGCATTGTTGTGTAAGTATGGCAGAACAACTCATCAAGCTTGAGATCTTTAACAAACATATTGTTCTAAAAGACCTTTCTGCACTAATTAGACAGACACATCCTAGCAATGATGACATTATTTTCAGTGTTTATTTGATCGCCATATTGGCTGTGATGCATAAGGAAATCTGATATTGTAGCTGACAGCACTGCGCTCACAGTTATTTTGCTGTATTGGATAAGCATGCAGGAAGCATGAGCAGCGTACGGTTCATGTGCAATTCAAAAAAGTGAACAATAACAAATGTGCCCTTTAGATGAACTACCAAATAAACAAGACCACACAGCTGAATGGGATCAAATCGGGCTACACCTTCATTGACTAGAGATGAAGTGGTTTGGCATAGGCACTGGGCAAGCATTTATTTCTGGCCCGTCTGCTAGAAATGACATCAGGGTCAACCCAGCAGTGGGGATTCCTATGACTTAGATCATATAGGAGGATCCCTACAGGGATCGCCATCTCTAAGAGCACTAAGGCCCAAGCCCCCGCAAGGGCAAATGGACAGAAGCAACTCCATCAGGAATCCCTTTAAGGGGATAACCTGTTTCTGGAGGGGAAAGCGAGAGTACAACAACCCTTTCAACCAAAACTAAGGTTAAAAGGTAAAGGGACCCCTTACTGTTAGGTCCAGTCACGAACGACTGTGGGGTTGCAGCGCTCATCTCGCTTTATTGGCCGAGGGAGCCTGCATACAGCTTCCGGGCCATGTGGCCAGTATGACTAAGCTGCTTCTGGTGAACCAGAGCAGCGCACAGAAACACCATTTACCTTCCCGCCGAAGCGGTACCTATTTATCTACTTGCACTTTGACGTGCTTTCGAACTGCTAGGTTGGCAGGAGCAGGGACCGAGCAACGGGAGCTCACTGTGTTGCGGGGATTTGAACCACCAATCTTCTGATCAGCAAGCCCTAGGCTCTGTGGTTTAACCCACAGCGCCACCTGCGTCCCTTAAAACTAAGGTTACCCAGTGCCTAAACTGCCGAAGTTGTGATGATTGCTAAAAGGTAAGCAAAACCTCCAGGGCATAGCCAATTCACCTGATAGGCAAATTCCTATTCAGCCCCCAAAATACAGTGACCACTGCAGCCATAGCAAAGTCAATTCAATGAGTAAGTGCAAAATTACAGGAGTGGGTGTCGGGGGCTGGCGTAGGCTGTGTTAAACCCCCTGGGAGCGGACCTGAGGGAAGCCTGATTGTTCTCTCAGGCCCGCCCCTGGAGAGCCCCAGCCTCCGTGCCACCCTGCCATTGGCCAATTCGGCAGGCTGATGTGGAGCAGCATTTCAAGCCAGGAGTGTCAGCCAAAGCTCGCACTCCGGCAAGGATCAGACCCGAACAAACAGCCGTGTATCATCGGCGGGACAGAGGTGTTGGCCATCCCACAAGGCCGCCACACCCCTAAAAGGGGGTAAGCAAACCTATGGACACTATAGAGTGACTTTTGTTCTCTCTTCTCTGAACCACAAGCTGAGATGTAAAGAGACTAGGACCGTGCTGAGAAGCCCTAAGTTAAAAGTCATTACAATAATAAGCTGACGAAATAGGGAAGAAGCAGTAGGTTAACTACGTTCTGCAGATACAGAAGGAAACAAGTAGCACGAACATGAGGAGTTAAGGAGAAGCAGTGTTGGAAGTAAGTGATGTAAAAAGAGCAGAAAGGATAACACTACATTTAATTTAAATGTATACTTCTCACTTCTGCCTTTCTTCCCAGTATCTCTATTAGGAGAATGAGGTTTTTAAAAAATCATACTTACACGGGGATGTTTTCAAAGGCATCCTCAAAGCTTTCCTGCAAATTAGTAAGGATAAATTGTTAGTAAGCTGAAATTGGTTACACTACATTTCAAACTCTTGTTGGCCGGAGCTGACATTCAGTTTGTGTAAACAGACTCATTCAGAACCAGCTGAACACCAATTCACTGGATCTGGGAACTATACAGTGGTACCTCGGTTTACAAACTTAATCCGTTCTGGAAGTCTGTTCTTAAACTGAAACCGTTCTTAGTCGCTTTCCCTAATGAGGCCTCCCCCGCCAGTTCCCTTCCACTGTTTGGATTCCATTCTTAGACCAAGGTAAAGTTTGCAAAATGGATCACTATTTCCGGTTTTGTGGAGTTCGTAAAACGAATCGTTCTTAAACAAGACTGTTCTTAAACCAAGGCACCACTATATATACCGTATTTTTCGCTCCATAGGACGCACTCCCCCCCCCTAAAAAGTAAGGGGAAATGTCTGTGCGTCCTATGGAGCGAAGCCAGCAAGAACCGCTGCTGCTGACACGCTCTGCGCAGCTCTTCCGGCTCATTGTAAAGCCAGCAAGAGCCGCTGCTGCTGACCTGAGCCGGGGAGGAGGGAGGGAAGGGGATTCCGTCCGTCCGTCCCTCCTCCGTAGTTGCTTTGAAGCAGCAAAGTGGGAGGGGAGCCACTTACACCCGTGTAAGCGGCTCCTCTCCCACTTTCCTGCTTTAAAGCAACTACGGAGGAGGGAAGGAAGGGGGCCATGGATCCTCTGCTAGCGAAGGCAGCGGATTCCCTCCTCCTGGGCTCCCTTTGAAGCAGCAAAGTGGGAGGGGAGCAGCTTACACTCGTGTATGCTCATCTCCCACTTTCCTGCTTCAAAGTGGAGGGAATCCACTGCAGTTGCGAGCAGAGGATCCATGGCTCCGCTTCCTTACTTCCTCCGTGGCTTGCTTCGAAGTAGAATAGATGCCGGGCAGGAAGACACAAGCACACTTTGACCACTGGAAAGTCCACCTCAGCCTCCCCAGATTTCCACTGAGAAGGCCAGGCTAATCTCGATGGCCATAAATCAGGCTCATTATTAACTGGACTTAGATAAGCCATGGTTCCCCTTCCTACCCTCCTCTGATGCTCGCTTTAAAGCAGCAAAGCGGACAGGAGCCGCCAGCTTTGCTGCTTTAAATAGTTTAGTGCAACATTTGATTCAGAATATTTTTTTCGTGCTTCCCTCCTCTAAAAACTAGGTGCGCCCTATGGAGCGAAAAATACGGTAGTTTATTGGGTTTCGCCCAGACCATCCAGGCACTAGCTCAGCACCTTCACAGCCATGCCAGACTCAGATGACAAAGAGAAATGTAGAGCTGAGTGTCTTTGGCATACTGATCAGTGTTTGAAACGCCCTTTGTTTTAGTCGCATTTTACAACAGGGAATTTCATTAGCGCAAGTAGTTTCTGAGATCTGAGTGCAGTACTGCACCTAAGATTTCAGATTGAAACTGCAGAGTGGAAAGAAAGGGGGACCTTTTTCTGCCTCCCCACTTCCAGCTACTCTCTGAAGACTGGAGAAGAGATCCTCTTAAGAATATTAGGGTGGTGGTCAGGGGAAGGACTAGACCATGTGAAAAATGAACATAATATTTTAGCTGCAGTTCACTCATTTTCAGCTTTGTATTCTTGTTATAAAAAATTACAACTAGACATTCCATTAATGCACCCATAACCTAGGTTTAAGCTGCCATTTAGCTCCTAGCTTTCATATCTCAGTTTCTAACACTGATACCAATGGTTCTCTAAAAAAAGCCACAAACGTGCATCAGATCTGTGGATCTTATTCATCCCCTAATTGACAGAATGAACATGTTTGCAAGGGGGCGGGGATCAGTAAAAATAATTCCAAGAGCGGGGGACACACAACAGCTAGTTATTAGCCCTCTAGCAAATTATTAAACCATTTCAACTTGAATTTCAGAGGGTTTGTACATATAGCAGTCAGCTTATAAATGTATTGATTGTCTTAGACTAGAGACTTAGATTTAATACTGCTTCGTGAAAAAAGACCAAGCTGGGGACACACAAGTAATCTGGGATTTGTTTGCTTTTGTATTTAGAGGCAGAATAGGATAATGCATTGCTATGTTACCTAGACTGCATTTCACCTCTTATGAACTTAGATCAGATGCTCTAAAAAAAGAGGAGCAATTCTAAGAACTTGACTAACAGGACAATCTGTTACAGATACCATCCCCTGGTGTGCCAACAATTGGATGAGTGTGTCACATAAGGGCAACATACAGTTCATTCATTTGGCATGTCTTTGTTGTTAAATCAGGGCACAATTTTCCCTTCCAAGGATAGAAATGTAAGAATATATATTTACAACAATGGGTAATAAAGTTTTATGGCAACATTACTTAAACATGTTTATGTTCGGGTATTTTTATTATTTTTAATTAATTTATTGATTTATTGATTTATTGATTGATGATTAATTATTATTTAGGGAAGTATTTGGGGGTATTTTTATTAATTTATTTTCTGTTGTAAATCTCTTCAAGCCTTTTGTTGCGAATTCATGATTTTAATTAACTAACTAAACAGTGAGTAGGGACAAGTGATGTAACTCGTGATGTTTTCCCACTTTTCATTTTTTGCCAATTACTGAGCCCATGTTGTTTCACAGCTCATTCTCTTTGGATTCTCTTTCATCAAATTTCATAACTGCTTTCAAAAATTATGTGTGTTATGCAACATGTATTTGGGCCACATAACTGATAACATATTTTGATTTGTGTAATTTTACTACAGACATACAATGTATGTGCATTTGGAAAGGATATGACTTGCATTAAGTGACAGTAATGTAGCAGGATTGATTATTACAAAAAAAAGGTCGTCCCCCCCCATTTTATTTCTTTTTGAAAATAATATGAACCAACGCATCATAATCCAACAAACATTCACGGAATCTTGCTCAATGTGTACACAAAATAACAAATTTTGTAATATTTCATAGGTAATTTTGAAAAATACAAACATCATTCACATCCCTAGTAGGAACACACCATTGGGTCACAAGAAATTATGGACACTGGCTACCAAGTAGCTGGCAGTAGAATTCTAAACTTGGCAAGCTCTCTACATGCAAACTAGGTACCAGTTCCTGCTATCTGATTGAAGTAGGTACATAGGGATTTATGTTTGCTGTGTTGAGACTGCATATTTATTCAACATTGTATTCAATATTGGGCAGGAAAATGTTCAAGAAGGATAATGAAAACTAGAAGAGGTTTCATAGAGAGTTACAAGGATGCTTTTAAAAAAGAGCCAAGTGGCAGTTTAAAGAAGAAACTAATTTATTGTGTCATGAACTTTTGTTGCCAGGAGACTATCAGATACAGCATGGGGTGCAGGGATAGTTTTGGGCAGGAAATTAGCATAGAGACATAGCTACGTTCCATCAAATAGTGTGTTCAGTTTATGCACACTTTTTTAAAAAGCAGTATTATTAACAAAAATTAATTGTTCTTGGCCCTAAAACACTCCAAATACAACTTTCAGGGTTTATGTTTCCCTCCCTGGGCTTCACCTACAGCTTTCAGGGCTATTGCTCAACAAGTCCGGGAACCTCTGTTGCAATAAGCTTCCTTGAAAAACTTGCTCCACCCCTGCACCAAGCAGGATATTGAACTACTTTCTAAAGGTGCATTGTCACAAGATCTAATGGAAGAACGGAAGCAAATGATTCATTTCCAATTACTGGGGTTGAACTATTCTTCCTGATTAGGTGGGAAAATTAGCAAGAGTTCTAGTTGTGTAACTTATTCAAACCACAGTTCCATCATCCTATGCTGAAACAACATACTAAATTTTTTTATTTGGGTTTGTAAATGTGTTTATCTGATGTTATTTTAAAAACAAAGTATTGTTTTTATTAGAATACTTATATCCTGCCTTTCAAGAAAAGCTCTCAGTATTCTCAGTGTATAACAAAATTGGGCAACAATTAAAAAATACCCTAATGTTTTTGCTAAAGTGTCATGCGCACCTTTGAGTCTTATTGGCTTTACTGTTAATTCTTTACTGAGCTAGATCTCTGAATTCTCAGCAGAAGAGACTCTTGGAAATGTAAAGGGAACGATGATGTATGAAGTTCTCTATCTACCCTTCTTGTTGCCTCACCATGCACATGGCAGGAATATCCACTAAGTCCTGAGGATATGCTGACACCATATCTGGATAACATGATAAATTAATGTCCAAAGGGGGCAGTGGGCATCTCTTGGATCCTCTTAATGGGCTGACGGCATCATCTTAACGTGCCATTTACAAAAATCTGCCTAGGACTAACAAAGAGTTGGCTACCATGTAGAGTCCATACAGTCCATAATGATAGATTCATTCATGAAGCAGAAACAAAATCATACAATACGATTTTTTAAATCTACTTGTACTAACACAGTGAACATGTTATTACTATGCACATTTCTCACTACACACTAATAATGTCTCAGGAACGCTCTTGCTATGATGCAATTCTTGCTGCAGCCCCACTACATTGTTTCGTCTCCATTGCAAACTTCTAATATCTTTAGAGACCAGCCTAGGTAGCAGTGTTGTTATAAATTTAAATTGTTATAGTGAAATCAGTTCTTTCCAAATATAGGACTAAAATAATAGTTATCTTGAGCACCTACTATTTACATGAGGGGGGAAAGCAAGACACTACTTGCTTGTAAAAACATGAACTCAAACTGTTTTCAATCTCAGATTACAGTCTAAATTTATCTTCTAAATTTAAGCCAACTGAAATAATGAGAACCTAAGTGAAAATCTGAACTGGAATATGAAAGATCATTCAGGTGATCTACTTTGGGTGTCACACACAGGCATGTCCAAAATCCGTTTCGGGGGCCTAATTCGGCCCGCCAGGCCCTTAATCTCCTGGAGTAAAATCCTTAAAAAAGCTCAACAACTTTGGTTGGCCCTTCTTTCGGCTCTCACAGCCCTTCATTTCATCAAATGTGGCCCTCTTTTTTAGTTTTTTGTTTATTAAAGATTTTCTTGTTTTACAGAAGTATGTGTAATGTCTCTCATATTTTTTCCGTGTAACCTTTTTACAAATCAGTTTCATTTGTTGAGACTTTGGACACCACTGATAGCTCAGTGTGGTTGCAGCTGAAGGGGTTTTGACAGTTTGCTTACATCATGCAAAATCAACAAACTGTGCTTAATCTTAATTATTGCTTGTTTCAAACAAACCAGTTACCATTAATAAGAATAAGAAATTGAATTTATATACCCTCCCTATACTCGGCAGGTCTCAGGGCGGTTCACAGAATAATCAGAGCGGTTCACTGTCTGGGATCTGGATGACATGCTGAGTTGTAGAAAATCAGAAGCAAAAGCTTCCACTCTTCTCTGGTGTGGCTGCAAGGAGCTGCATGTGAGCAAGTCCAAAGCTTGCAGTGTCTCATTACTGCCATCGACTATGGTATTCTTCGGGAGCAGCTGTCCTAGTTGGCGGTGGGTGGCACCACTTTATGATGGTTCTGGTCCTACTTAGATGGTCGTTTCCAGAGGGTGATGCTTGGGAAGTGCTCTTCAGCCTACTTCTGCTTTACATCTTCAGGTGAGGCAGCGGATGTGCTGGACCGTTGTCTTGTCTCGGTAAGGGACTGGATGAGAGCCAACAGACTGAAGCTGGATCCAGTATGAGGCACCAGACCAAATGGTTGAGAGTTTTTCCAGGAGCAATGCTTGGGTGGGTGCTGCCTTTTAATTTCTAAAGAGAAGGCAGTTCTATCTCCTGAGCTCACTGTTCAGCACTACAGTACTGATATTAGGAAATAAAGCTGTGGGGGCTGGTGGGTCTCTTCCTGTAGCTTGCGGGGTCATATCTGGTCCACAGGTTAGCCACCCCCACTGTAGACATAGACAACACTCAAATTCAAGGTACATTTCTGCATTTAGATCAGGGGTGGGGAAACTGTGAACCTTCTCATTTGTTGGTTTCCAATTCCCTCCACTCCTGCTCAGAATGGTCAGCAATGCTGGGAGTTGTGGTCAAGCAACATCTGGATAGCCACATATTCCACACCCCCAATCTAAAGACTGTTGCCATCTTCACGAGAAGAGCATAAGGGTCTTCAATGCTTATGAATTGCTGCTTGTCTTCTTTACCTTTGTTCTACTATGGAGATACTAGAAGCAAATCCTTTTGCATTGAGTGCTCCCTTGTGGTCAACCTTTTTACTTCTCCCTCAGAAGACTGTGGCACAAGCAACCTGTTGTAAAACTAAATAGTGAAATTCATGCCAACCCAGAAGTAAAGCCTATTGAGTCCAATGGGACTTACTCTGATGTAAGCGTGCATAGGATGGCAGCCTATGGCACTTAGACTTTCAACACTGTAACTCCATGTGTTTATGCAACAATTGCCCAAATGTTGCCTGGTTGAAGCAGCCCTTTGTAGCTCTCACACGGCAATTTTTAATACTTCCCCATTCCCTTCATCACATTCAACAGAGCCCATCCATCTTCACTGCTGTGTGGAAACAAATTGTGCAAACGTCAAACGTTAGTATCAGTAAGAATCATTAGTCACCAATGGTATCTTCTAACTTTTAAAAGAGTTTAAAGGTTGAACATGTACTACCTACTCCAGCTTTCATGTTTCTATGTAGCAGTTGGTGTTTTTTAAGGGCTTCTTCTTCTTCTTCTTTGGCGATCACTCGTAGCCAAGTAAGATTGTCTTCCATAAACATGGTTTTAACAATGAGTCTGTAAGTGACTGTGGAAGCCAATTCTGGATTCACATGTCCTTCCACAGTGGGGAGATTGGTTTCTGGGTGGGAGTTGATCATGGTGTGGATTTGCCAAGCATGCCTTCCTCTTAGCACGTCTCTCCCTTGCGTCCTGTGTTCAAGCATCTTCAAAGCCCATGACACCTTTGGTAAAGGCTGTTCTCCAATTGGAGTGCTTGCAGGCAAGTGTTTCCCAATTGTTGGTGTGTAAACTACATTTTTAAACTGCCTCGAGAGAGTCTTTAAACCTCTTTTCTTGACTTTTCTTTAAAGGCAGTACCAGCAAGACTACCTTGGAATGGTTTAGTCAAATTATTATTAGTTTAGGTGAATAAGAACAATCCTAGGCAGTTCAGAGAGAAATGTCCAGATTTTTAGCCACTGATGTGCCATCAGTGACCCAACCCAATAATGCATTATCAAAAAAAGGATTAGAAAAAAATTATGACCTTTGTGGACTTACAGTGCAATCCTTAACATGTCTACTCAGAAGTAAGCTCTACTGAACTCAGTGTGGCTTATTCCCAGATAAGTGGGGTTAGGACTGCAGTCTTACCTTCTGAGTCCCATTGATTTTGAGCAGGATGAATTCAGGCATGTGTTTGACTCTAATGAGATTTAGAAACTGGATTGAATTCTGATGGATTAAATTCTTTGCTTTTTTTTTAAAGAACATTCACAGTGAAAATCGACTTAAGAGTTTTCCAGATTAATATAGACTGTATATAATTTTTGCTTAAAATCATTGTTTTCAAAGCATTAACCTGAATTTTAAATTCAGAGTCTTAGAATATAGTCCATTTACTATCCAATTATTTTGTTATAGTGGTCTGGACATTTCAGGTGGAAGACAATCTGTATGAAGAGCATATGCAACTGTAAAAATCCAGTTAAACCTACCTGCCTGTGTGCCACTAATTGACACTTAACACTAAAGTAGCTGGCACTATTAAGCTCTTCTGCTAAGCTCAAAAGTCTCTCTAAAACCTTGAGGGAAGGGATGGTTACAGCTCAATGTCTGTGTCTTTTAATGTAATTTGGATTAAAGCACTATATCTGGACACAGCTTTGATTTTGTCAAGAAACAGCAAAGAATAGCCAGCTGATTTTGGCACAGATTCAGTGTGGCCAGTCTGAGAGTGCAGAGAAACAGCAGTTCATTTGTCTTCGCATGTTTTACTTTAGCTCATTGTCTATTTATACATGCCATCTGCTTCCAGCTCTATCCACATTTTTCTTTAGCTGTTATGACAACAAGACCCTTCTACCCTCCAGTAGTAAAAAATCTCTAAATAGATTTATGGTTGCATTGGAAGATGACGACCACAAATTTATGCTATACATTTGCTGAACTGGGAGCAGGGCAAAAAAACAGGCTCATGTGTGTCCCCCAGTCTTTGTGCAGAGAATGAGCAGACAGGAGCAGGAAAGTTAGAGAGGAACCAAAGTCAGACCACCTCAATCCAAGTACATCAAACGGCCAGACTGATGATTGAGGTGGAATACATGCAATCCACCATCTGCACGTGTTCGAGCCACATGTGACCACTGACACATGCACCATTTTTGGCCCCAGAAGCAGTCGGGTGCGGAACGGCGTGGGCTTACACACATCCCACCAATGTATGCAGTGCCTCAGAATGCAACCCCCACGTAAATGGGGAGTTGGCTCTATTTAATGGACAACTTTGGTCAGTTCTGTACTATAGTAGGGCAGCCTTTCCCAATCTGTTACCCTCCAGATGATTTGGGCAATTCCCATCAGCCCCAGCCAGCCTGTTATATATAAAAAAGAAAATATAGATGGCAGCAGGGAAGCTTTCCTGTCTTGAAATATATGAAATCTGGAACCAAGCCACAGGGGGTACTACAGATTTTGGGGTATTTTCAGTGTAGACACTGCAGGTCGGTGTCAGGGAACTGACATCTAAAGCGCCGGAGGCGCAAAGGCTCACTGAGGGTGAGAGAGCAGTAGCAGCGGAAGAGGGAACCAGTAGAGGGCGAGCAAGAACTCCAAGGGAAAGTGAGTCGGAGGGATGGCTCAGAGACGCTTCAAGCGAAACCAGTGGGGAGGTCTCAGGACCTCCTATAGGGACACCCACACCTCGACGGAAACTGTCACGCCGAGAGGCCAGACGACGTGTTTCCGTTAAGGAGCTTTTATGTTGGAAACGTTTCCGAAAGCAGCCACTTTCGGATTCTACTAGTGATTGACGCAGCCATGCTGGAGGGGCTCCGTCACAGGCAGAGGTTTGAAAGCCTGATCAAACTCTGAGGGACTTGCATTTTACGCACAAGCAGCTCATCGTCCCATCACAGCAATCCGAAAGTCTCCGAAAGCCAGCTTGTGCAGGGAGAAGCATCATGAGCAATCCAGCCGGAACCGGGGGAGCAGGAGCAGCTGGAGGAGGTCCAAGCCTGGAAGAAAGGTACAGGGCGTTGGAGATCCAGTTGGCACTGCAAACGGCGAGGCTTGAGGAGAGGAGGGCTCAGGATGCAGAAAAGGGAAAGGAGAAAACCACCCCGCTCGCCAGAAAGGTGCCAGGATTGGTGCAGAAATTCGGGGGGGATCCCAGGAACTATCATGCCTTTAGAACAGAGATGCAATACGCTCTAAACTTGCAGTTTGATGACTTCCCCGATGAGGAATCGCGAGTGGCGTATGTGATTGGCCATCTCGAATCCGGGGCGAAAGATTGGGTTAGACCCCTGATGGCAGCGAATAATGAGATCTTAAAGGACACGAGGAAGTTTTTTCGTGCCATGGACCTGATGTTTTCCAGCGATATTGAGCAGGGGGTGGTGCGAAGGCAGTTAATGGCTTGCCAGCAAGGAAGCAGATCTGTCCGTGAGTACTGGACTGAATTTACCATGTTGATTCACAAATTGGGGTGGGACCTATCGGCGGAGCCCATCCAAATGCTTTTCGAAGAGGGGCTTTCTTCAACCGTCAAAGATGAGCTTTCCCGGGGCCCCAGGGCGGAGTCTATGGACCAGTTAACCAAATCTGCGCTGGCCATAGGAGCGCGCCAGGAGGCGAGGGCTATGGAAAAGCGGGAAGGGAAAGGAGACCGTTGGAGGGAGTTCCGCATTCCAGACATTCCAGAGCCACCTTTCCCGCCGGCAGAGCCGATGGAAGTTGGAACAGCGCGGGCGCGCGCAGTTTCAAATCCCAGTGAAGGGCGGAAAAAGGAGGGAAAGAGCGCCAAGAGATGTTATCTCTGCCAACAGCCAGGGCACTTTGCCAGAGTTTGCCCACAAAGAAAGGAATGGCAAGGGATGGCAGGAGCTGTTGGGGGAAAGGAAGAGGAAGGCAAGGAGCAAGTAAAAGCCAACGCCTGGCTGCCACCGTTGGGGCACAGCAGCCAGGCCAAAGAGCAATGAAAGTGCCCATGCCAGAACCCCCCAGACCCGCTTTAGTGATAGAGGTGTTACTAGAACTGCCAAACGGACACCCACTAAAGGTCAAGGCGCTTTTGGATTCAGGCAGCTCCTGTAATTTCATGAGTAAGGAGTTTGCAGCTGAGCACCAGATACAGACTATCCCTTTAAGTAACCCCTTGCAGGTGACTACGATTGACGGCAGAGAGCTGTTGGGGGGAGAAGTTAGCCAACAGACTGTCCCGATGATAATGAGAGTGGCAAGGCACACCGAACAGATAGCGTTTAATTTGGCCATCCTGGGAGGAGCGCCCATCATTTTGGGGATGAGCTGGCTGGCGCTACACGATCCGCTAGTGGGCTGGCATCAGAGGGTGGTCTCCTTTGGGTCAGCGCATTGCCTAGAACACTGCAAGGAGGGGAAGGTTTCGGGAGGAGACAGAGTCACCCTAGCGGGGATGGAAGTGATGGACAAAGGGAAGGTGCCCCCGCAATACGCAGATCTGAGCAACGTATTCAGCGAAAGGGAAGCAGACAAACTGCCACCGCATAGACCCTTTGACTGTCAAATCAACCTACTCCCAGGGGCCCAACTCCCAGTAGGCAAGCTGTACGCCATGTCAGACAGGGAGATGCAGGAGCTGAGGGAGTTCATTGACAAAAACTTGAAGCGAGGTTTCATCAGAGAGTCCCGAGCGGTGGGGGGCAGCCCAGTGTTCTTTGTGGACAAAAAGAACACAGACAAACCGAGACTGGTGTGTGACTTCAGGGCCCTCAATGCAGTGTCGGAGCCCCTGGCTTTCCCTATGCCCCGAATTGATGACATTTTGACCAGAGTAAGGAAGGGAAAGATTTTTACAAAACTGGACCTGCGGGGGGCGTACAATCTGATACGCATAAGGAAGGGAGATGAATGGAAGACCACCATGTTTACCCCGTTGGGAGCCTTTGAATACCTCGTTATGCCCTTCGGTCTACAAGGGGGCTCCGCGTGTTTTCAAGCTTTTATAAACCACGTTCTGGGACCTTTGCTCTACAAGAATTGTGTGGCCTTTTTAGACGACGTGTTGGTGTATTCGGAAAATGAGGAACAGCATGTGAGGGACGTTCGAGAAGTGTTGGGCAGGCTGCAAGCCAACCAGCTGTGGGTGAAACTGGAGAAGTGCCAGTTTCATACCAAGGAGGTGGAATTCCTGGGGTACCGCTTGTCAGACAAGGGATTGGCCATGGATCCAGGCAAGGTCCAAGCGGTACTGGAATGGAAGACACCGAAGACCAAGAAGGACGTGCAAAGATTCTTGGGATTTGGGAACTTTTATCGGAAGTTCATCAAGAACTTTGCCCACTTGACGGCGCCCATCACCGACTGTCTCAGCAGCAAGAAGAAATTTGTTTGGACGGCAGAGGCGGATCGAGCCTTTGAAGAACTGAAAAGGGCTTTCGCCTCGGAAGAACAACTTCTGCATGTGGATTTACGAAAACCCATGAGAGTGGAAACAGATGCATCCGACCGGGCGGTAGGGGCGGTCCTTCTTCAACCGGGGAGGAGTGCGTCGGAGTGGAGACCGTGTGCCTTCTTCTCGCGGAAGCTGAATAAGTCCGAGAGGAATTACACGGTGTATGACAGGGAACTACTTGCCATTCACGAAGCATTCCGGAGGTGGAGACATTAATTGGGGCACAACACAAGGTGCAAGTGTGCACCGACCACAAAAATTTAGAGTATTGGAGAACAGCTCGAGTGCTCAACCAACGACAAGTGAGATGGGCACAGGAATTCTCCAAATTTAACTTTGAGATTTGTTATGTGCCAGGCCCAGAAAACGTCAGGGCGGACGCGCTCTCACGCAAACCAGAATATTGGGAAGGGGAGGGGGTGATCGAAGAGAGACATGTCATCCCGGAGGACCGCTGGGTGTGTGGGGCGGCGATGGTGGGGCAACGAGAACTGGTGGAGGAAACGGAAAATGATGAATATGCCCAGGATAAGCTCAGAGGTCTCAGGGGGGGAGGGCGAGAGCCCCGGAGGTTTTGAGGAAAGAAATGGGGCATTGTATTACAAAGGGGCACTGTATATACCCGAAGGTGAATTGAGGGGGAGAGTACTCAAGCAGTTGCATGATAGCCCCACGGCGGGACATTTTGGGCAACACAAGACCATGTGGTTGGTTACCAGGGAATTTTGGTGGCCTAAGGTGAGGGAAGATGTAAGGGAGTATGTAAGAGGGTGTGACCAATGTCAGCGAGCCAAAGGGGAAAGAAGGGCGCCGGCAGGGTTATTAGAACCTTTACCCACACCAGAACGGCCTTGGGAAGCGATATCAATAGATTTTATGACGGATCTGCCAAGGTCCAAGGGGAAAACAGCCATCATGGTAGTAGCAGACCTGTTAACTAAGATGTGCCACTTTGTAGCATGCTCACATGCAGTCACAGCGGAAGAAACGGCGAAGTTGTTTGTGGAACATATCTTTAGGTTGCACGGGGCTCCCTCGAGGGTGATCTCAGATCGAGGCAAACAATTTACTTCCAGGTTCTGGAGGAAGCTCATGAGCTTGTTACACGTGGAAGTCAATTTTTCAACTGCCCGGCACCCTGAAACCAACGGGCAGGCGGAAAGGGCAAATGGCATTCTTCAACAATATCTTAGGTGTTATGTCAATGACAGAGAGAACGATTGGGTCGAAAAGTTGGCGTTGGCAGAATTTGCCTACAATAATGCGGAGAATGTGTCCACAGGGATGAGTCCCTTTTTGGCTAATTACGGGTGTCACCCCAGGGCATTTCCAGGGGAAGGAGGGGAGAGATGGAGCGTCCCAGCGGCTGAACATTTTGTAGAAGAGATGGAAGCCATCCATCAGCAGCTCCAGCTCAACTTAGAAAGGGCTAAGGCACAATATAAGAAGCAGGCAGACAAGAACAGAAGGGAAGGTGAAACCATAAGGGTGGGGGATCAAGTGTGGTTGTCAACCCAAGGGTTGCCGTTCAAAGGGGGTTGTAAGAAACTGAGGCCCAGAAGATTGGGACCCTTTGAGGTGATTCAGCAGGTCAACCCGGTAGCTTTCAAACTCCGATTACCCAATCACATGAAATTGCACCCAGTGTTCCACAGGTCGTTACTGTCACCATACAGGGGAGGAGGTGAAGGGGAGCACGTCAGGGGACCAGCCTTGGAAGAGAGGGAACGCCGCAACCATGTAGCGGAAATCCTCGATTCCAGGTGGAAGGGAAATCAGGTGGAGTATTTAGTGGCGTGGGAAGGGGAACCGGAGTCAGAAAACACTTGGGTAAGTGCGCAGGAAGTCAATGACGAGGTTTTAACAGAAACGTTCCATCAAAGGTTCCCGAGGAAACCTCAGCCGATAGCAAGGTTTAGGAGGGAGTATTTCGGCACCACCGATGAGGAAGAGGAAATGGAAGGGTTCGCGGAGTCGGAGTTGGAAGAGGGAGTGGACTCTGATGACGAAGAGTACCTAGAGAGTAGGAACAGCAACAAGTGGAAGGAAGTGTTCGCGACGTCGGAAGATGAGGGAGGTTCTTTCAAGGGTTTTACCTCCTCACCGCCAGTAGGAGAGGAGACGGGAGGGGGTGAAGGGGGCCCTGGAGGGGAGGTGGATGTCAGGGAACTGACATCTAAAGCGCCGGAGGCGCAAAGGCTCACTGAGGGTGAGAGAGCAGTAGCAGCGGAAGAGGGAACCAGTAGAGGGCGAGCAAGAACTCCAAGGGAAAGTGAGTCGGAGGGATGGCTCAGAGACGCTTCAAGCGAAACCAGTGGGGAGGTCTCAGGACCTCCTATAGGGACACCCACACCTCGACGGAAACTGTCACGCCGAGAGGCCAGACGACGTGTTTCCGTTAAGGAGCTTTTATGTTGGAAACGTTTCCGAAAGCAGCCACTTTCGGATTCTACTAGTGATTGACGCAGCCATGCTGGAGGGGCTCCGTCACAGGCAGAGGTTTGAAAGCCTGATCAAACTCTGAGGGACTTGCATTTTACGCACAAGCAGCTCATCGTCCCATCACAGTCGGTTATGCAAAAAGCTTTTTTTTCCATTCCAAACATGCAATGTTTAGTCAAGGCAATGATTATTCATTGACATTACAGAAGTTAAATATTACTAAGGGGCTTTCTTGCCACTGTGTTTGGTTTGCATGAGAACTATTCCATCTGATCCTTTCTGAGCTGGGTAGCAGACAACTTTCATGGCGATATGCAAAAATATCCTCTGGGTGCTTGTTTGCATAGAGGAGAGAATGAACAACTTTTTGGAGACCATGAAATACTGCATAGCTTGTTTTCTGCTCCTCTCCTTCCACTACACTGTATTGCATGTTCCAAAAAAAGAAAAAAGAAAAGAAAGAAAGGAAAAAAAACCTCATGTTGGCTTACCAACATCTTTCCTTCCTGTCTTCCCTTGGATCTCCATAGGCCATGCTGCTCTAGAAACTTATTCATATGAGCCTTTGTGCTTGACTGCAAGGCCACTTCCGCCTTAAGGAGGAGATGGTGTTGCGGGCTCTCACGACCCCTCCATGTTTGTGCGCAGGGGGTGGGTGGCCAGCCCTGCTGACCAATCTGGTTGGTCTAGGGGTGTGGCCTGCCAGGAGATCTCTCTCTTTCTGGCTTTCAGCTGCTTCGGTTTTCCCACCCTCCCGCCTTTTAAGGTTTTCATCTCTTTTGACCTTGCTATGGACTTTGGTTGGTCGCCGTTGAGGGGCCTGATAGGAATTTTTCCACTTGGCAAATTGGCACCAGCCACTTGGTTTTCGCCTACCTCGTAGCAAATTGTCACAACTTTTTAAGGTTTGGCGGTTAGGCATTGAAATATTTCTGGAGAAGAGAAGAGGGGAGGTAGCGCCTTCACCTGTCCCACATATTGAAGGGTATTCCGTTAAAGGATTCCAGGGGGCGTGGCCCTGTCCAAAGCCTAGGGAGGTTAGGGCCTAAGGCACAACCCCTATTGGTGACCCCCAGGGGAGCTCCTAGTTGATGTGCATCAGGGGGACTCCCCCTATTGGTGGTTAACCCTTCCCGGACTCCCTGCAGACAGGCTGGAGTCAGATATGGTTGGTTAGATAAAATGCCTAAGCCAATACCGCTCATCATCTGTAACCAATAAAGTTGTGGCCTTTTTTAGCCCATTAACCTTAAATATTTGAGTCATGTGTCTTTATTCAACCAAGTTGGGGGGGGGTCAGGACTTGCCATGCAATGTATCTACATCGCAATTTCTCGGCAGCCCCCCTTTTGGAGTAACAGATGGATAAAAAATAACAGAGTGAAGTTCATGGGTCTCCCCCCCCCCAAAAAAAATGATTTTAAAATATATAAATTCAACCTGCTCTGCAATGTTTTGATCTAGCTTTTTATTTTACTAGATGCACGTGATTTCCAGCTTCACCTGGTTCACCAGCTATGGCCTTTCCTGGACATGGACAACTTGGTCACTGTGTTTGTGCTCTGATAACTTTGTGTTGGAGCTATTGCAATGTGTTCTATATGGGTCTGCTGTTGAACACAGTTCAGACGCTGCAGCTAGTACAAAATGCAGCTGTGAAAATCTTGCTACGCTTCTCATTTAGGCACTGTATGAGTCCTAAAGCAGTCAGAACAATGTCATTACTTGTTTTATATACTGTACATTTCTTACCTCTTTTAGCTTTACATATTGTATAATAAATAAATAAATAAATAAATAAAGGAATAAGTTGAGCTTCATCTCAATAAATAAAAAGCCCAGTGTGCTGAAGCAGTTTTGGAATCAAATATTCTGTACTCATTAACGTAAGAAGAACACTGTTTCTGTAATGGAAAATCCTATATTCCACATTTTGTACGTTGATGCACTTTCATGTGAAGTCAAAAAGCAGTAGAAATAAGGGCAACTTTAACAGGTTCTTAAAATAAGGTTAGTACAAAAAAGGCAGTACAAACGTGATTTTAGTTGAAATGAGGTGTAGAATTTGCAGTGTTGGCCTAGAATCCTTCGTCTCAAAACCAGTCTAACCATGTCAACAGTGTGATGCAGCACCAAAAAAATAGCTAATGCTATTCTACGCTGCATCAATAGAAATCTAATGTCCCAGTCAAGGGAAGTAATAGTAGCATTCTGTTCTGCCTTGGTCTGACCACACCTGGAATACTGTGTCCAGTTCTGGGCGCCACAGTTTAAGAAAGATATTGACAAGCTGGAATGTGTGCAGAGGAGGGCAACCAAGAAGATCAAGGGTCTGGAAGCCAAGCCTTATGAGGAATGGTTGAGGGAGTTGGGCATGTTTAGCCTAGAAAAGAGGAGACTGAAAGGAAATATGATAGCCATCTAAAGGGCTGTCAAATGGAGGATGGAGCAAGCTTATTTTCTCCCGCTTTGGAAGCTAGGACTCAAACTAAAGGATTCAAGTTACAAGAAAGGAGATTCTGACTAAACACCAGGAAGAACTTTCTGACAGTAAGAGCTGTTTGACAGTGGAACAATCTCCCTCAGGAGGTGGTGGACTTGACTCCCCTTCACTGGCGGTTTTTAAGCCACACACACACAAAGCTTTATTGCGGTCCATAGACCCAAAATACAAAGTGCAAGGTTTATAAGCAGAGATTGGATGGTTATCTGTCATGGATGCTTTAGCTGAGATTCCTGCATTGCAAGGGCTTAGACTAAATGACCCTTGGGGTCCCTTTGAACTCCACAATACTATGTTTCTATGATGGTTACTCTTCAATTCTGCGATTCTATGACTGTTAGTTTTTAGTTTTTACTAAACCTTTGCAAAATATGAAGCTTCACCCAGTTCTGACTTTTTAGAGATTGTTACTCAGAGAGCCTTAAATGACATATATTGTGTTTAAATGACACCATGTAGAACATTCTTTAGTCAAAAACAAAAACTGGGTCCAAAAATATCCTTTAATAGCCTTCAACAGAGGCCAGCAGGCAGTACATTTTAACCAAGGCAGAACTACACAAGTTCTCTGTGGCTTCCAATTATTTTATATCAAGCTGCTCAGTTACACCACAAGAGAATCCCCTAGTGGCCAATTATTGCCACATGAAACCTCCCATACAACACTGGCATAGTACACATTGGCATAATAAACTGCAATGTGCTGGCTGACAATTTCAAAATACATTCTTGGAGCATCAAAATATTTCTTGTACTTCCTTCTAGAAAAGAAAAAACTATCACATTAAGAGAAGTGTTAGAATAAGGGACATAAAGCAGGGATGACCAGGTTAAATTCTCCCTCACCAATAAAGCTTATTGTCCAATACCAAGTTGACTTGCCTGCTATGAACTATTTCCTACAAATTAAATATCATGGAAGACACAATCAATAGAGGAAACTGCCCCTTTGAAGTTTAAAAAGACACCTTGTGTAATCTGTCTTTAAACTTTGTTTTCCCCTGTTACAATTAACTAGCTGCTGCCACCAAGCAGGGGAAATGCTCTTGTCCATGAATCCTGGACTCATGTCTTATTATCACAGACACTATGTGAACATAAATATGTCAATCTTCTCCTATTTGCTCACAATACATTTCCAAGGCAGTTCCCGGTGCTTGGACAAGTTGAAGTTGAATTTAAGCTAGATGGTCATAAAACTGTCTGGATTAAAGAGAAGGCTCAAGAGATGGGAGGCAGACATAGCATCTCTTTGCATAATGACTTGGATCTAATGCTCTACATGTGAATAAGAACTCCAGAGGAAAAAATGTATGAGAGAACAGCTCTACAGATGTCTCTCCATTGGTGTAAAGGTTGAAGTACACAAGATCCTTTCAAAATGAAGTAACTGGAGAACAAAAGCGGATGGAACTGGAAAAGTAAAAAGGCACATTTTCATAAGGCTCTTGGAAATGGTGTCAAAGGTAAAATGATGACAAGGCTGAGGAGAGTATCCTGAGCTTTAAAAAGGAAGAGGAGTCATTTATGCACAGTACTCCGTGATTTCTCTTTCTCTCCTAAAGTGAATTTTTAATGAAAGACAAGTAGACTGATCTAAGGTTAGCATGAACACTTTCTACTTTTCTGCTTACCATTAACCCAGTTTGCACACAACGCTAAGCCAAACCATGGCTTAGCTCAGAGTCGCATTGCAGCAGGAAGGCTGGGGGAGGACTGAAGAGGTTGTGTTTTTTGCTGGGAGTACCCACACATGCATTCATGCTTTGCTGTAGCTGGGTTTAGAGTTCCTTGGTTAATTTTAATGCCTGAAATTGGGAAACAAGATGTGCTTGGGCTGCATAAATTACTTTGAAGTGGAAGTAATTCTACTTGCAGAATAAAGTTCAAGACCAGTTTTGCTACCACACTCCAGCTAAAATATGATGGTTTAATGGCAAGCATAGGACTCCTTCCCTCCTTTCTAAAATATATAGTAAATCTGCCAAAAGAACCATCTTTTATGCTGCTCTTATTTTATATTCTTAATGTTGTTTTATTTTGCTAATTTTGGTAAACCGCCCAGATAAAATATGTCGGGTGACTGTAGATCATAAACACATAAACAAAGAAAGACATTCATATGTCTTAAACTGCCAAAGGGTTGGTTTTATTCAGATTTCATAACTCGTGGAGTCTATAATTAGCATAAATCCTGAAATTGTGCAGCTGTATAAAAGTGCAAACATCCCTATGCACTGAAGTGAGAAATGGACTCAAGACAGCTGGTCATACCCCTTTGGCACTGATGTACCATTCAACCATCAGCTGGCAACTCCATCGTCAGCCTCAAAGAAAACAGGCCCTGTGCATGAAGGGCTCCACCATGCAAAAGAAAATCCTGGATTCCCCTTCTACACGTGTAGGGCCCATTCTCCATGTGGCTGAATATATCTGTGCAACTGAATATACAGCCATCCGGGTGTGTCTCTTTTATAGGAAATGTACACTTTTTGTGCATTCTGCAACTTCCACTTCAAAGTGGTAACTCAAATAGCAAGGAACACCAGTTTTGGAAAACTATATAATTTTATCCTGCTCTCCCTTAAAGTAGCTCAAGGTGATTACGTAGTATTATCCCAAATAGATGCATTGCACAAGGGTAAAAGGCTATTTTAATTTGCTTTCTAATTTGACTTGAAGATATGTAATGCTTCCATCAAGAGACTTCAGTTTTCTTAAAGATGGAGGAATCTTTATGTTGTCCCCTGGACACTAATTGCATGTCACAAACATGTACTCCTTAGTATTATGCTCAACGGACATAATCAACACTGTATTACATATTGTAGTAATGCAACGTAGGCATTTATTGTTCTCTTTGATAGCCCCTTGCTACTTTTTATTTTTAAATAGCCAAGGCTTTATTACATGCATTTCCTAAAAAATAAAACGTATTTTTAACTACATTTTATATGAAAATGCATGTAGCAGAGCCTAGATTAAAAATAATGATAAGAGGAACAGACGAGGGGGGGGAAAGAGGGGTGGTGGTTAACACTCTCCCTAGCCATGACATTTTTCTCTGCTCAAAGTGTCTCCCCATGGCTGCCTTGTCTTCCCGCTAGGTTCACACACTACTCTTGCATAAGCCTTGTAATAATTACCAAAGGATCCAGTGTCGCCCGCACTGTTCAGTGTGTTGTGCAAGTTGATATATGTAATCTCTTTGAGAAACAAGTGAATAAAAATTGTGTAAGTTAGCCTCAGGGTTAGGTTAACATTCAGGACCTAGAAATGTTCGTGGCACCATTTTATCCAAAAGGTCCAGAAGTCAAAATAAGTTTAATTTAGGCAACTACATCCTGTATACTTCATTTTAGTGATACTTTTGTCAATTCTCACATTAATTAACTCTTAAATGGGGGGGGGGGTACTTCAAAGACTCAAGTTCTCTCTCTCTTACACACACACACACAAAATAATATATTCCAGTAACCAATCCTTACATCTTTCAATTTCTCCAGTCAAAAGCATTCTTAGAAAAAAGAAGGAACTGCAGCCTATTTTCTACCTGCTTCACCATTAAAGCCAAGAGGTAAATAAGACGTTATGGAATCACAATTGTGTGCATGGCCATGAATCAGCCTCATGCATGCCTACATATGCAGATTCCTCCCAGAAACCTGCAATTATACTTGGAACTCTTCAATTAACCATAGTTTCTCATTATATCTGAACCAAAAAAACAATAGTTACCAGCTTCGGGACAATTTGGGATTCCTGCCTTGTTTTTAACTTGATAGGAGTAGAGAAGTTAGGCTGGTCTCAACTAGAGCCAGGGCTTTTTCGGCTGTGTATCCGATCTGGTGGAACACTCTGTCACAAGAGACCAGGGCCCTGCGGGATTTGACATCTTTCCGCAGGGCCTGCAAGACAGAGCTGTTCCACCAGGCCTTTGGCCAGGGCACAGCCTGACTCCTTCCCTCGGCAATCTTCGCGGAGCTCTGGCCCAATGGCTGCCAGTGGCTTGAATTAATTAATTTTATAATGAATGATTTTAGAGTGTTGTTTATGCTGTACTTTTGTACTGTTTTATTGTTGTTAGCCGCCCTGAGCCCAGCTTCGGCTGGGGAGGGCGGGATATAAATAAAATTTATTATTATTATTATTATTATTATTATTATTATTATTATTATTATTATTAAAAGGTTTGGAACCACTGAACTTTTAAAGTATGGCTAATGGAACACTTCCTGGCTTATTGCAAGAAAGAAAGGAGCATCACAATGGCAAAAGGCAAGATATTCCATACTTTTCAGTGTATAAGACTAGGGTTTTTTTTTTTACTAAAAATAATTTTTAAGGGGGGGTAGTCTTATACACAGGGGCAATCTCCCCCCCCCCCATTTTCTTAATTTTGGATCCCCAAAAACAGGGGACTTATATACAGGGGTGTGTTATACACGGAAAAATACGGTAATCCAAATGTGGTCTAGGAATCAGGTCTTAATTTGTATAAGACTGGTGGTTGGGTACATTTTAAGTATTCCATAGGCAGTTGGGATGTGGAGTGAAACTCTCAGCTTGCGGCAGGTTTAGGGAGGGAAGCAGAGACAACTGTTCTTCCTCTCAATGGCGGATACTTCCAGTCTGGGAATCCCATCTGCAAAAAAGACAACTTGGAAGAAGTGTTTTCAACAAGAAAACTCATACTGTGGTGAGGGTACAGCTTTCCTGCCTGTGCAGTGCTTTAAACTGTGGTCTACTCCACCATGATCCTGTTTTATATTGATTCAGCCCAGCCCAGGTGAAGGCAGCACACCAGTTTCTAAGTGTGGGTGTCTGTCCTATAGGTAGATGCAAGAGGCCTGAGATCTAGGATGAGCTACAAACAAGCTTTAACAAATTAACATTAAGGAGCTAGATTTAGACCACTGTCTACTCCAGCAGAGCATCATAAAACTGCCTACCAAAAACTAGCATATGAATGGATTCTGACTAAGAAGATTTGCAGAAAGGCAAGTTGCTGAACTTTCACTCCCTGGATAGCTTGACAAACTTACAAAAGACCGGAAGGGGAAGCTTGACACAGAATAGAATCCCAGAGAAAATGGTAAATTAGGGGGAAAGTTAAAACAAAACAAAACACCACAGTATGGTTAACTTCACAAAGTGCAAAAAAAGTGTTACACAGATTTAGAAGGAAAACACAATTTACTGAAGCTTTCTGGACAGTATCCAAAATACACTGTTTTTAAAATAACCAATACTCCCATTGTTACTCTTCTCTTCATATTCCTAAATGATCGACTAGTATTATTAAAGGGACATGGGTGGCGCTGTGGTCTAAACCACTGAGCCTCTTGGGCTTGCTGATTGGAAGGTTGGTGGTTCGAATCCACATGATGGGGTGAGCTCCCATTGCTCTGTCCCAGCTTCTGCCAAGTTTGAAAGCACACCAGTACGAGTAGATAAATAGGCACTGAGGTGGTGGAAAGATGAACCGTGTTTCTATGCACTTTGGCATTCATCACCGTGTCCCATTGCGGCAGAAGTGGTTTAGTCATGCTGGCCACATGACCCGGAAAGCTGTTTTCAGACAAACTCTGGCTCCCTCGGCCTGAATCGAAATGACTGCCTCACCCCACAGTCACACTGGACTTAACCATCGAGGGGTCGGTCCTTTACCTTTACTTTTTACGTAGTGTTATTATACGTCCCAATATTTAAAAGATTCATTGAAGCAAAGAAATTTATGTGATGAGATAGCCCTAAAAAGCAGTCAGAACAGTTATAACAGCCATCCTCATTCAATAAAATGGCTAGGATATAGTAGAATTGGCATATCAAGCAATTTGCCAAGTGAAAAGGAAGCCTGCAGCAGCACCACAAAGGCTGTTTAGGCATGACTGCTGAGTCACCTTTCTTCCCCTGATAAAGTCTTGACAAAAATCTAGATATATACCAATGTTGTACCTATGCTGGGCAGGGCACAGTTTACAAGCAGGCCAGGATCTCACGCCCAAGTGTTGCTGCTATGCATGATCCATGATAAGAACGATCTCCTTCATCAAACCCCCAGCACCAACTTCAGGTTGTACATAGTGCCATTAATTAGATTTTTCCAGGTTAAAACTAATAAAAAGCTCAGACAAAACACACAAAAATCCAGCTATAATATAAAAGTAAACTAAAATTAATCTCTGATTGCTCCTATTCAGGATAGATGCCTACTATATCTGGTTCCATATTTTTCATATTGCATCATTTGTCCACTTGCTCATCTGGATTGTTTTACTAAACTCTCTTTTGAATTATGCAAGCACCTCTAGCATGAGGCATTCTATTTCCTCCTGCTCTTTACAGCACAGTATCTGGGTGACAGGGGTCATATGTAGGTGGTTTATTATTACAGAGTGTAGAATTTCAATGGTACGAGCACTGACTTCCTAAATGACCTAAAATATTGCAGTCATGGTTCCCATAAGGAAATAAAATGTACAGCGGAAGAGGGCCACTCTAGACTACTTTCAAAAACATAAAAGAAACACCATGACTTTAGCTTAAAACAGCTGCAGGAATCATATATAGTAACGACATAACATGAGGCTGCTAGAGATACTCTATTTTATCTACATTTGGGGTCTTCACAGATAAGGGGCATTCTGACAGCCACAAACATATCAGGTTAGAAGAGACTGTGGGAGTCATTGTGGTTAAAGTGTTGAACCAGGACCTGGGTTCAAATCCTCATTGAGCCAGTCACAGTCTATCAGTCACTGATTTGTTGGGAAGATAAAAATCCGGAGGGAGAAAACATGCATGCTACCCTGAACCCCTTGGAAGTAAGGTGGGATATATGTGTAATGGTAAATATAATAAAAAGAGACGAGGATACTTGGTCATGATGTCTGCAAGCTTTGTATCATGAACTGCTATCACTTATTTGCAGGCTGCAGCTCTGGAATTCTTTTCTGCGCTTCAAAGCAATTCCTGAACAGATGAATTCAGGGGGCAGCTGCCTAGGCCAAATCAAATGAATAAATAAAAATACTTAACTAAAAGTAGAAATGGTAGGAAGATCTTGACAGGGGTTTCTTTTCCTGAGCACTTGGGCTCAAAAGAAAATAAAACAACTGTGGCCGAGATGTTTCATTTTGAATCTGCTAAGACAGAGCCAGACAGAGGGTGATGACAGGTGGGTGTCCTGCCTGTGACACACACACACAACGTAAATCCTGGCTACACCCCTAGACGAATTATAATAATGAAACGAAGGGTGTTGTACGCCTAATAAATAATAACGAAAGCACCTCGAGGGATAATGAGATCTCAGTTCTGAATGATTTTTGCAACACAGCATCGCTGCTGACCATCACATTAAAAAAAAAGATGCAAGAGTTCCATTTTGTCTTTTTATTCTGCCCTCCCCCCCAATCCTTTCGGGTGAGATTTGAATTTACCATTATTGAACTTAACATTCGATATTTATGAGGTCACATCGGGGCTGGATTTCAGTGTGGTGAGGCCCTAAGCAACTGAAGGTAATGGGGCCCTTTATATGCCCAGCTGTCCTTTGTCAACAACAAATTGTCGCTGTTTTTTTTAATGTTGAATGTATGCTATATGGTAATTTATGGACCTCATAGGTATCTAAAGCCATTTTCACATAACAAATATGAGCCTACAACACAAAACACTGTTGCTGTATGTAGGTTTTATTTTATTTGTTTTTTATCTTATATTTTGGAAATGTACATCCAGGTTTGTTTTTTATTTCTTTATTTTTGGGTCTCCAAGAGAGTGGGGCCCGAGGCTCTAGCTTGTTTAGCTTTTACATAAATCCAACACGGCAGCACCTGTTGGTCGCCAGGAGGCGAGAAAGTGAGAGGACGAGAAAACCTTCTCCCCCCCACCTCCATCTCCATCCTTTCCCCCGCACCGACCTTTCGACCCATATCGGAAACTCGACGAACAACCCGACGCGCCTTGCCCATCCATCACCTACGGAAGGGATTCACGCGTTCGGCACTGGCGTAACGGCGTTCACACGTTCACGCGTGTGTGACACGGAACTCTCGCCCCCCTCTCCCCCTCCCCCCGCGCCCACGGCGTTACCTCTTCGCCTCCTCCTCCTGCTGCGCTGGTCCCTTCGGTTCCATTTCTGACACTCGCCATATTCCCCGCGGGGCCGGGCTCGTCTCGTGTGAAGGGCGGTGAGGCTCTCTCTCCCGGGTCAGGATGTGAGCGGATCCAGGAGCGCCGTGGCAGCGAGACCCTCCCTCAGCCCTTCGCTTCCAGGATAGAGTCCGTCAGGTCGGTTGGCGGCGGCGGCTCTCCTCTGACTGAATCCACCTCAGGCGGCTGTTTGCCGGCGTCCTCCTACCCGCCCGGCTCGCGCCCGCTCCTCATCTGCATATCACGCCCCGCCCACCGCATTTAAAAGTCACATACGCAAAAAGTGGGGGCAGTCGACGTTCTACACACACACCCCGAGCTCCGCCTCGTGTCGACTCCGCCCACTGTATTTGCATGACGAGCAGGATTGACCTATGGAACCGCCTGCTTGTATCTGCATATCACGCCCCGCCCACCGTGCATTTAAAACACGCAAAAAGTGGGGGCAGCCGACGTTCTACACACACTCTGAGGCTGCCTCGTGTCGACTCCGCCCACCGTATTTACATGACGAGCAGGACCGACCTATGGAAGCGCCCGCTCGTCCGCCTGCATTTTACGCCCCGCCCACCGTGCATTTAAAAAAAAAAGAAAAGAAGGAAGCGCTTCGTCTGCCTTCTGCCGGCGTTCTGTTTCTACACACACTCACACATCCCGACTCCACCCACTGTATTTGCATGACGGGCAGGACCAACCTATAGAAACGGCCCCCGCGCTCGTTATCTGCATATCGCGACCCGCCCACCTTTAAAAAAAGAAGAAGGGGAAGCGCGTCGTGGGCTTCCTGCCGGCATCCGAGTTCGACTCCTCCGCCCATGTCGACTCCGCCCACTTTATTTGCATGACGAGCAGGACCGGCCTGTAGAATTGCTCAGCCTTTGCTTCCTATAGGCGCGCGGCAGAGGCGCGGCGCAATTTGCGTATTCCTTTGGTGGCAGCCTCATAATGATCTTAATTTGCGTCTAAATGCAAAAATGGCCTCACCGCCCAAATTAAGTCCATTATCCTTTGTTCTATGAAAGCTACCTCCGGGTAATCATTTTGTGTTATTTGACATATTTCTAGACAGGTCTGCATTTAGGAGGTGGTTTCTAATAAATCCAGTGCAAAAACACCCCCCCCCAAAAAACCCCGACATATCAAAATGCCATAGTAGAACAGTAGAGTTGGGGGGACAGGCCGTTTTATTATTATTTATTTATAAAATTTGTATACCGCTTTATAGCCGCAAGTCTCAGGACAGTTGCAGCATAAAAACTCAAAATGCATAATAAAAACAAAAACAACCCAATAACATATTTCTAGACGGGCATTGTTGGTGCCTGCCTTTTCTAATATATCTAATGCCCATTTGAAGTGCAGTCAATGTCAAAAGAACCTGTCCGTATTGCCTGCTTGTTTTCTAGCATGCATGCAGGTTTGTACTGGTCAGGCATAGGCAAACTCAGCCCTTCAGATGTTTTGGGACTACAGTTTCCATCATTCTTGACCACTGCTCCTGTTAGCTAGGGATGATGGGAGTTGTAGTCCCAAAACACCCGGAGGGCCAAGTTTGCCTATGCCTGGTATAGATGAAGGCAGACCTTCCGATAACACCTGCCCCCTACTACAGGCATAGGCAACCTCGGTCCTCCAGATGTTTTGGCCTACAACTCCCATGATCGCTAGCTAACAGGATCAGTGGCCAGGGATGATGGGAAATGTAGTCCAAAACATATGGAGGGCCAAAGGTTGCCTATGCCTGGTTTAGGGCTTTCTATGGTTGATACCAGCAGTTTGAATTGGGCTCAGAAACTCCGGTTTACAACCCAAATCCCATAAAATATATGTTAAGATTACAGTGCAACTCTTAATGGTCTCCTTAATGCCACACAAGAGACCCAATATTTACAAGAGAGAACACCGAATATCTAAAATGCTAGTTTCCAATTTCAAGGAAGAACTGTGTGGTTTGAAATATTGCACTTGGGATTTTTAAATGCTAGCTGTCCTGGATAGATCCCCCCTGCTTCTGCTCTTTATGTCCTTCAGAGTTCAAACTGATGCAGAGCAGAACCTCTCGGGCTGTGTGGAAATCTCGGGTCTTTAAAAAAGGGATCTTCATTAAGGTTCCCACCTCTGGGCCTTCCCGGCCTTGTTAAAAGCTGCTCCAGACTCTCACCAGCATTCGAAACACCCCTTGCTCTGGGCACATTTTGCAACAGGGAATTTCATTAGCCCAAGCAGTTTCTGAGCTCTGGGCGCAGTACTGCGCCTAAGATTTCAGATTAAAACTGCAGAGTGGAAGGAAAGGAGGACCTTTTTCTGCCTCTCCACATCCAGCTACTCTCTGGAGACCCTCTTAAGAATATTAGGGGGGTGGGCAGGGGAAGAACTAGACCATGGATAGGCAAACTAAGGACCGGGGGCCGGATCCGGCCCAATTGCCTTCTAAATCCAGCCTGCAAACAGTCTGGGAATCAGCATGTTTTTAAATGAGTAGAATGTGCCGGCCCTTTTATTTAAAATGCATCTCTGGGTTATTGGTGGGGCATACAAATTCCTTCATTTTTTATTTATTTTTTCAAAATATAGTCCAGCCCCCCACAAGGTCTGAGGGACAGTGGACCGGCCCCCTGCTGGAAAAGTTTACTGACCCCTGGCCTAGACTGTGTGAAAAACGAACATAATATTTTAGCTGCAGTTCATTCATTTTCAGCTTTGTATTCTTGATATATATATATACAGTCATACCTCGGGTTGAATACGCTTCGAGTTGAGCGCGTTCGAGTTGCACGCCGCTGCAACCCGGAAGTAACGGAGCGTGTTACTTCCAGGTTTCGCCGCTTGCGCAGATGCTCAAAATGACATCACGCACATGCGCAGAAACGGCAAAAAACGACGCGCGCGCGGGCAGACGTGCTGTCGCTAGTTACGTTTGCTTCTAGATGCGAACGGGGCTCTGGAATGGATCCCGTTCGTATCTAGAGATACCACTGTATATAAAAAGTGCACCTAGACATTCCATTGTTGCACCCATAACCTAGGTTTAAGTTGCCATTTAGCTCCTAGCTTTCATATCTCGGTTTCTATCACTCACATAATACAGCTTGACCCCATTGGATCTGCTGCAATGAAAGAGATAGGTGTTGCGGTTGAAGTGATAAGTTCATAAGATCAAGAATAAGCAGAAGAGAAAAGGCAGCACAAATAAAATTCACCCTCATCCCTTGTTGAGTTAGCACAGCCTTTTCCTTTCCTTTCCTTTCCTTTCCTTTCCTTTCCTTTCCTCTCCTCTCTTCTAGAGAATCATCTGCCACGGATGCTTTAGCTGAGATTCCTGCATCGCAGGATTTGGACTAGATGACCCCAACTCCAAAATTCTATGATTCAGGTCCAAGCTTTCATCAGCTACTTAACTCTATATTGTGCAAGGCTAATTTATCCCACGTTTTAAGCTCTTTTTACACACCCCACTGTTTCCTAATTCCCAACAACTGAAGGAATCGTGTGTAAGATTCCCAGGCAACCTTCCCACTTCTCTTAAAAGGACCAGGCTTGCTTAACTTCAGAACGGCAATAGTTTACATTGCAAACTTTCAGGCTGCAGTCCAATACCTGTGTTGTTTCAGGTGAGGCATGGACTCAGTAAGGAATTATGGGAAAGCTTTCTCCTATTTCTTGCCCAGTTCTCTATTCACCCAGGTGTTAAAAATAAATAAAAAAATATGAGCGGTGCAGTCTTAGACTTCTAAGAGCAGACTTCAGTATCCACGGCTAGCAAAATTCCTCACCACTCCTTAAAAAGGTAAAGGGACCCCTGACCATTAGGTCCAGTGGTGGCCGACTCTGGGGTTGCGGCTCTCATCTCGCTTTATTGGCCGAGGGAGCTGGCGTACAGCTTCCGGGTCATGTGGCCAGCAGGACTCTGGCGAACCAGAGCAGCGCACGGAAACGCCATTTACCTTTCCGCCAGAGCGGTACCTATTTATCTACTTGCACTTTGACATGCTTTCGAACTGCTAGGTTGGCAGGAGTCACCACTCCTTACTACAACGTAATTTCATGTTCAGTTTGTGTCAATCTCACATCTTCAATTTCAACTGCAATTGTTAGGCTGATCCAGCCTTTGTTTGCATTGTCTTTCAGTCACACTCCCTAGTGATGTTTCCGGGAGCCACACCCCAGATGATTGCAGCAGGCTCAAAGATGTGATGTATGCCCTACTTTTATTATGGGATATATTACCTGGGTGTTTCCATGCCTTCTAATTAGTTTCCAGCAACTGCATAACTAATTTCAGACATGGGGTATTTTTTCCCCACCCCCTGCCCAATGTTTTGACATAACACTCAGTGCGGGATTTATGTTTAAGCTAAACAAGCTATAGTTTAGGGCCCCACTCTCTTGGCCCCCCCAAAAAAATATTAAAGGAGAAAAAACACCTGGATGCACATTGCCAAAATATGAGATAAAAAACAAATAAAATGTTTTGTGTTGTGTAGGCTCCTATGATGTAAGTCATGGTGATGTTAAGTAATGCTGGCCTGCTCACTAACATCACTGGTTTGCTCATTTCTATATACAGTGGTACCTTGCTTCTCAAACTTAATCTGTTCCGGAAATCAATTCCAAAACCAAAGCGTTCCAAAACCAAGACACGCTTTCACATAGAAAGTAATGCAAAACGGATTAATCCGTTCCAGACTTTTAAAAACAACCCCTAAAACAGCAATTTAACATGAATTTTACTATCTAACAAGACCATTGATCCATAAAATGAAAGCAATAATAAATGTACTGTACTATAAAATAAATAAGACAGTATTGTCATGATAAAAAAAAAATTCTTACCTGCACTGATGATAGTCCATTAAGTTAGAGCTTAATAATTATTTCACTATTAATATACAGTGGTACCTCGGGTTAAGTACTTAATTCGTTCCGGAGGTCCATACTTAACCTGAAACTGTTCTTAACCTGAAGCAACACTTTAGCTAATGGGGCCTCCTGCTGCCGCCGCGCCGCCGGGGCACAATTTCTGTTCTCATCCTGAAGCAAAGTTCTTAGCCTGAAGCACTATTTCTGGGTCAGCGGAGTCTGTAACCTGAAGCGTATGTAACCCGAGGTACCACTGTACTACTTCTTAATTTTATTTCACTATTAATATACTTCTTCATTGTATTTCAGTTCAACAATTACTTTGATAAAATATGTATCTTGTTATGTTCAAATGGCTTTAGATACCTATGAGGTCCATAAATTACCATATAGCATCTATCCAACACAAAAAACAGTGACAATTTGTTGTTGACAAAGGATACCTGGACATATGAAGGGCCCCATTACCTTCGGGAGCTGAGAGCCTCATCAAACCTCAACCCAGCCCTGTTACCACTACTCAGAATCTGAACTTGGCAGTTCCATCAACGACTACACATGAGGTAGAGATGCTAGGCATTTCATCAGGTTGGCAAACATCCATAGGCCTTTTTTTGCACATAATGCCAAACCATGGTTTATTAAACCATAGTTCCATTGGTAGCCTGAGCCCTGTCCAAAGGCTTTCTTTTTTTAAAAAATGTTTATTAAAGTTTTTCAATAAAAATACATAGTTGGCTCACAATACAGTATCTGCCATGACATATTTTCACAACTTCTCTGGACTTCCTCACATCTCCCGCTCCCATTTTCATCATAAAAAAAGAATTTTCCAGCAATTTGTCATCTTATTTGCATTTTATGTCCCACAAGCTTAGTTTATAATCTAGTAGTTCTCCAAATGATTCACATTTTCTCAGTCTCACTTATCTTCCCAATTCTATCTAATTTAGTGGTGCCCTATTATTTATGATTAAGCATCCTGCTTAACATTCAGCCAAATTACAATATTTTTGTAAGTAAATCTTGAATTTCTTCCAATCTTCTTCCGTCCTCTCTTCTCCCAGGTCTCGAATTCTGCCAGTCATCTCGGCCAGTTCCATATAGTCTATCAGTTGCATCTGCCAGTCTTCCAGTGTGGGGAAATCTTGAGTTTTCCAATGCTTCGCTAGGAGTATCCTTGCTGCTGTTGTTGCATACATAAAAAATGTTTGGTCCTTCTTTGCCACCCCTTGGTCGACCATGCCCAAGAGGAGGGCCTCTGGTTTCTTAGTGTGTCCAAAGGCTTAACGATAGTTCATTTATTGCCACCAAACCACAACCTGAAGCCATGGTTTGTTGGTTGCTCACAGAACTTGGTTTAACTATAGCTTGGCATGATGTGTGACTCTTGTCGCTCTTTGTGAACCATGGTTTTCTTTGTCCCCCTGCCCCAGGTACAGGCAAAGCTAAAGGCAGGAGCTGATTAGAAAACAAGGCCAAGCTTTAGAGAAACAAGCCTTGTGCTTTCAGTAATCTGTGGGACAACTTATGTTTAACTTGTGATTTAATAAGCAAACCCTAGCCTGGGGTTACAGATAAATCAGTCTTAATTCATTGGAGTAATTTTTATGTTTTATGAAATCAATGGAATTTTGTGTCTGGGCGGGTTGCCATATTTCAAAATCCTGAAAGAAAAGTTGTATTGCTTTTTTATTTTTGGGGGGGAAATCAACAAAAGCAACACTTTGACATGGACTGCCATACAACTACTGGATTTTCCTGGACCTTCTGCCTATTCGCACCCGGACACTGCTTGCGGGTGCAGTATTCCGTGTATGTCCAGGAAATTCCAGACATATGGCAACCCTAGAATCTCTCTGCCTTTCTTTTCCTCACACCCTTTTCTTTCTTTTCTGCCTTGGTTATTGAGCAAACCAAATTATGCCAGCGTTTAATGACTTGTAACATCATTGACTGGTTTTGTTGTTTACGAACTAATTCAACTGGTCTTGGTCAAGTTTGCCTGTCCATTGCACTAGCAAGTTCTCCAGATCTTCTTCAGAAGACTTGCCAGCTCTTTAATCCTTTTCACGAGTGAGTAAACCATCTTTGGAAATGCTGTTGGCTTGCCACACCTAGGCGTTTAATGTGTTTTGTTTCTCCAGAAGTGATGAGCTTCCTGAAGTTTTTGCATTGCCTATGAGGACAGCTGCACCTCCATCATATATATATATGTATATGTATATGTATATGTATATATATATATATATATATATATATATATATATATATATACACTGTATATTAATAGGACAATCCCAAATCCATATAAAAAAGCAAAGAAATGAGACTGATCAGTAGAGAATTCTGAGAATACCCCACTGTGTTTTCTGCACAGTGAAACAGTGTGAAATAAATATGAAGTAGTATTAGGAACCAAAAAAACTCAGTTGTTCATACCTGTAAACATGTTTAACAAAAATATTCCATTTAATTTAGTTTTCAGATTTCAAGAGCAAAGGAAGAAGCTTTTATGTTAAAAAGGATACTACCACAGAGCCTAGAACTTGCCGATCAGAAGGTCGGTGGTTCAAATCCCCAGGACGGGGTGAGCTCCTGTTGCTCGGTTCCTGCTCCTGCCAACCTAGGAGTTCAAAAGCACGTCAAAGTGCAAGTAGATAAATAGGTACCGCTCCGGCGGGAAGGTAAACAGCGTTTCCGTGCGCTGCTCTGGTTCACCAGAAGCGGCTTAGTCATGCCTGCCGCATGACCCGAAAGCTGTACGCCGGCTCCCTTGGCCAATAAAGCAAGATGAACACCGCAACCCCAGAGTCGGTCACGACTGGTCAGGGGTCCCTTTACCTTTTTAACCCTTTGATGCACAGAATGAAACAACCGTTTCCTCAAAGTGTGATTCATGGATTAATGGATGCTTGTGTTTTCCAATTATTATTTATAAAATATTTCTACCCGGCTCTCATAGCCCTAGGGTAATCAGGACGGCTTAAATGGATATAAAACAGAAAACAAATTAAAATAAAACAAACAATGACAAGCTCCCCACCTCCTGGAAAAAAACACCCAGCCTCCCCTAGTTCAAAACCGTAAATGTGCGCACTGGAATCTGGGTACGCCTTTACGCTTACACTAAAACGCATTTCTAATTTCCTTATGGCAGGAATGCGATCTCGGCAAGCTGGCTTCCTTAGCAATTCACTGCAAAAGCAAGCGAGAGTCGTGCAAAAGCAGACAACATCCGTGCATGCATTTTTTTGGGGGGGGGGAGGCGCTGGAAGAATCAGAAACTACAAATCCCACAAGCCACCGCGCTCTTGCTTTACGACTTTGTTTATTTTTTCATTCCCCGGGCCTTTCTCTCTCTCTCCATCCCCGGCTTGCCGCTGCAAAGATGGCTGGGTGCAGCAGCGGCAGCAACAACGGATCTGCTTCCCGGAGGAGCGACATCCCCGAGTACGAGACGCCGGAGCTGAACACGCGTCTTTTGCACGTGGGAACATTCGGGGATCTCTGGAAGGAGCGGCTGCGGGAGGCGGAGCTCTCCTTGCAGCCCGAGGCGCCCGCAGACGAGGACGATGCCGCGCTGGTGCAAGAGCTGGGCTGCACGCCGGAGGTCGCGGCCGAGCTGAGGGCGGTGTGCAGGTGGGACGGCCGGGTCTGGGGCTCCGGTCCCCGAACAGCTGGGCTGCAAAGTTCCTCGGCCCGTCCTTCACCCCGCATGGAGATGGCAGGACTCTAGGGCGCGCACCAGTGCCGGGTTTACGTATAAGCTAAACAAGCTATAGCTAAGGGCCCCACTCTCTTGGGGGCCCCCCAAAAAAATCAAGGGGGGGGGAAACTAGATGTACATTTCCAAAATATAAGATAAAAAGCAAATAAAATAAAACCTACATACAGCAACAGTGTTTTGTGTTGTGTAGGCTCTTATGATGTAAGTCATGAGCCCCACCTGCTAGCCTGCTCCCTAAAATATCCCCGGTTTGCTCATTTCTATATATAGGGTGCCTACATTCTGCATGTGCAAATGGCTTGAGATACCTGTTAGGTCCATAAATTACCATATAGCATATATCCAACACCAAAAACAGGGACAATTTGTTATTGACAAAGGACAGCTGGACATATGAAGGGCCCCATTACTTTCAGTAGTTGAGGGCCTCATCAAACCTCAATCCGGCCCTGGTGCGCACAGCCTTCCCAAACCCCGCTGATCCCTCTTGCAGAGAAAAGTCTCGCTGGCTTTCCAAAACAGGATTGCAGCAAGGGTTGCCACCTTGGTTCTGGCAAAATGCAGGGTGGTTGGTGGACAAAGCAATACATTGCTATCTATTGCAGGCTAACAGGATGGCCCCTTTGGAATCTTTAAATTTTTATTTATGGTTTTCACTACTACGGGTACTTTACATTCATAAAAACAATACATTAAACATTGCCTTCCTCCCCCCCCCCCCAACTATCCATTGCTGCTGCATATTCTAGTCCTTCCATAACCTCTCTCTCTCTTGCTTTATCTCGACGGGATTTATACTTCTGAATTTACTCTTACCCTGCTAATGTTTTACAGTGATTCTTCATATATTCTACAAACATTTCCCAGTCCCCCTTTGATACCCTTTGTGGCCCCTCTGGAAATTGTCTCTCTTTTACACACACACACAAATGTGCAACTTTGCCTGTGCTTGACAACCCAGAGCTTAAACACATGGCTTTAATCACGCATTTTCTGACACATGCGTTTGGAGACGATCCGTAACTTGGCAGGCACACACACGCACAGAGAGAGAGAGAGAGAACCTGAAATACAGGACAAAACTGTACCAATGCTACAGTACTTAGCATTTTGCACTGAAATACGGGATAATCCTGTTTTATACAACCCTAATTGCAAGCCTAAAGCCAGAATCAAGGCTCAGGCCCACGGAGATATGCAATGCAAAAGGCTAGAGAGGCTGCAGGTAGGCTGAATGTCCAGTTGCCATGGAGCTGTCCAAATGAAGGCGGCCTGGTGGCATCAGCTGTTGTTGTGACTAGGCAGTGGGTGATCTCCCCTTAGCAACAAGTGCTTCTGCTCTTTGTCTTTCTTTTACTGTGGGTTTTATTTCATTGTTGTTGTTTAGTCGTGTTCGATTCTTCGTGACCCCATGGACCAGAGCACACCAGGCCCTCCTGTCTTCCACTGCCTCCCGCAGTTTGGTCAAACTCATGTTCATAGCGTCGAGAACACTGTCCAACCATCTCGTCCTCTGTCGTCCCTTCTCCTTGTGCCCTCCATCTTTCCCAACATCAGGGTCTATTTTAGGGAGTCTTCTCTTCTCATGAGGTGGCCAAAGTCTTGGAGCCTCAGCTTCACGATCTGTCCTTCCAGTGAGCACTCAGGGCTGATTTCCTTCAGAATGGAGAGGTTTGATCTTCTTGCAGTCCATGGGACTCTCAAGAGTCTCCTCCAGCACCATAATTCAAAAGCATCAATTCCAGTTCTCACTTCCATACATCACTACTGGGAAAACCATAGCTTTAAGTATATGGACCTTTGTTGGCAAGGTGGTGTCTCTGATTTTTAAGATGCTGTCTAGGTTTGTCATTGCTTTTCTCCCTTTAAAACCTCAACACAGCTTCTTGTTGGCCTTCAAGGAGAACAGTTCTGCTCCCCGCAGCTGAATTTGAATGGAGAGGAAGTTGGAGGGAGCAGTCAGCTGCCTGTTACAGCAACTCGAACAGGGAAGGGGTGATTTGGGGCAGGAAATCTAAAGCTGCCCAATCCATACCTCTGGCCCTTGCAACAAGCAGTGGACTTGCTGCATTACAAAGTTATTGGTGCCTACTCTCTACCCAGACCTTTTGAAGTTTATCCACACACCCCAAAAAAGAAGAGAGATTATTTTCGCACATAATACCTGAGTTTGGAACATGAGTTTGGGTTGAGGTCCAGGGTTGGCATCATTGGGCCCATGGTCCAGTGGGCAGCTCCTACTGCTCCTTGGGGGTTACCAAGCCCTGTTTCTCTTATGTCCCTTCAACCTGCACTTTCCCCCTTGAGTAAACAAGCAGTGGTGGAGCCACGTGGACCTCGCTGCAAGGACAGGAGGGCCAGGCAAAACAGTGGCACGTCTGGCTTTGAGTTTCTCTGCGTCTTCTCTTCTCCTGGGTTTGGGGCTGGTTTGCAAGGAGAGGCTCACTTGGTTAGATGCTGGCCAGCAAAGGGACTGACCACTGCCCAGTCCACCGGGGGGGAGCACAACACGTGCCCTGCCCCGGGGTACCAGCTATCCATGCTACGTCCCTGTAAACAAGCAAGGAGAAAGCACAGTGGGAGCCTTCTCATAGCTCGTGCTCTCCTCGTGAGAAGCAGATGCACATTGGGTCCAGAAGGAGAAGCGAGTGAATGGGCAGTGGCAAAAGGGAAGAGGGCATCTGGACCGAAGGGCTCCCCAATCTAGACACGGTGCTGGTTGCAAGCTTTCATTCCCACTGGTGCAAAATCATAGCTGCTTCACCAATCCAGCATTTGTTTCCAGTCTCGAAGGAGATTCTAATAAAGGGTTACTCCAATACGAATGTCCTCTCCAGCGAATGAAACAAATTGTTATATTATTTCAGCAGATCCGTCATGGATTGCACACTTATGCAAGAAGGACATCTTACAAGAACACCACTTTTCTTAGAAAAAGATCTTCGTTGCTCCTCTCGGTCCGATCATAACATACTTTACCCTCACCCCCTAGACCAGTGTTTTTACATGAGTAGAATGTGTCCTTTTATTTAAAATGCATCTCTGAGTTATTAGTGGGGCATAGCAATTCATTCATTCCCCCCCCCTGCAAAATATAACCCGGTCCCCCACAAGGTCTGAGGGACAGTGGACCGGCCCGCTGCTGAAAAAGTTTTCTGAACCCTGGTCTATACAGAGGGTGGATCTACATACAGGGGGGGAAAACCACACCCTATAAATAAGTCAGAAATAAATCATTATATCAAAAGGGGGGGGAACACTATGGAAAAGTGCATAGAATTTTTTTTTTACTCTCCACCACCACCTGATGTTTCATATTTATAACGCATTCAAAACACTGTTTTTTGACCACTGTAGCTGAGTCCTGAGTCTATTTCTCAACTCTGCTGTTTCAGATTGTTGGTGGGACTCATTATTGACTACTATTTGTGGGGGGGGGGGGGAATCAAACAGACTCAACTCTGCATATTGAAAGCTAGCATTTCAGAGTTGGGTTAAGTAAAAATAATTTCCCCTTGCATGCTAATTTTCTATCTTCATTTATCGTAAAGGTAAAGGGACCACTAACTGTTAAGTCCAGTCGTAGACGACTGGGGTTGTGGCGCTCATCTCGCTTTACTGGCCGAGGGAGCAGGCGTTTGTCCGCAGACAGCTTCCGGGTCATGTGGCCAGCATGACTAAGCCGCTTCTGGCGAACCAGAGCAACGCCCGGAAACGCCATTTACCTTCCCACCGGAGCGGTACCTATTTATCTACTTGCACTTTGACGTGCTTTCAAACTGCTAGGTTGGCAGGAGCAGGGACTGAGCAACAGGAGCTCGCCCTGTCGCAGGGATTTGAACCGCTGACCGCCCTAGGCTCTGTGATTTAGACCACAGCGCCACCTGTATTATCTTACTATTATGTTAAAAACCTCCTTGTTGGCCCTTAGTGATAACTACGCTGTAGTTCTGCTTGTAGCCCGAATAAAATGTCTGTTTGCAAGACACAAAGTCTGCAGTAGAGACAAGAATCAAACACCTGGCCCTGAAAACATTTTGTTTACAGTTATCTGTGTTTACTCCCATCCTAGCCCACAAATAGTTATTTCTTGGAGACTAGCTCTTCCTATGCTTTTTACATGATGACTTTTTATATGGAATAGATCTGGGATTTTTATTTTTCTGTTTCTCTTCTAGAATTGACGCACTAAAGAGTTCTGGGAAAGAAGACACAGAAGTTATACCTGAAGACACGAGCTTAATAACTCTTAGGTAATATTGAATTTTAGTACAGTCAAAATCCTGAAAATTTCTGGTAACTATACTAATGCTGCGAACAAGTTTTGTTTAGGGCGTTTTTTTAGCAGATGTCTGGGGAAGACGCCATAGCGGCTTTTGACTGTGTGTGTGAACAGGAATGTTTTAAAATTTGTAAGGAAAAAAGGATACATTTCTGTGCGTCTTTAGGGTCCCTTTTCTCAAATTCCATCTTTTCCCCTTCTCCCGTGTAATGATTATTTCTTTACTACATTGTTTCATCTGTCGCTCCCCTTTTTCTTGTTCCCCACCCCCAGATCCCTCTGCACCCCACGGAACCTCCTTTTTCTCTTTTCCACCATCTAGATGTTGCTGAAGTACCAAGTCCCATCAGCCCCAGGAAACATGGCCAATGGCAAGGGATGGTGGGAATGGCAGCTCAACAATATCGGGGAGACCAAAGTATCCCCACACCTTCTAAAAGTAGAACGCCCTCTTTTTCCTCTCTCTCTCTCTTTCCTTTTCCTTGCCCACACCTCCTTTTGCATTGCCTGTTGCCCTTGTTCCCCCTGTTTTTCTTCTCCCTCCTTGGTAGCTCTCCTTTCTCAGTTTGTCCTCCCTAGATTCCTCCCTTGGCACTTTTGCACAAGGCTAGCTCTCTCCAAAGAAAACACGTGCTGGATGTTGCACAGCTCTGAGTTGATTAGGGTTGCCAAACGTCCGGGAAATATTATTATTAATAATAATTTATTATTCGTACCCTGCCCGTCTGGCTGGGTTTTCCCAGCCACTCTGGGCAGCTCCCAACACGATAAAACATCAAACATTAAAAACTTCCCTGTACAGGGCTGCCTTCAGATGTCTTCTAAAAGTCGGATAGTTTATTTCCTTGACATCTGGTGGGAGAGTGTTCCACAGGCAGGCGCCACTACTGAGAAGGCCCTCTGCCTGGTTCCCTGTAACCTCACTTCTCTCAGTGAAGGAACTACCTCAGAGCTGGACGTCAGTGTCCAGGCTTGACGATGAGGGTGGAAAATTCTCCTTCAGGTATATTGGGACTGAGGCCCTTTAGGGCTTTCAAGGTCAGCACCAATACTTTGAATTGTGCTCAAAAACGTACTGGGAGCCAATGGAAGTCTTTCAGGACCGGTGTTATGTGGTCTCGGCAGCTGTTCCCAGTCACCAGTCTAGCTGCCGCATTCCTGCATGTTCTGTTTATTTGGGGGCGGGGGAACAGGCCCATCTGGGGTGATTTTTACATTTTAAAGGGAATATCCGGGATTTTTGGGAAGAGGGTATTTATTTATTTATTTATTGGTTGGTTGGGCTCGGTCAGCTCTGCATGCCGTGGCTGCTGCCAGCCCGAGCCAGGGAAAGAGGCGTGCCCTGGCTCAGGCTGGCAGTGGCTTGGGCTGTCCTCTTTTTTTGCTCTTCAAGATATGTCAGCCCTGGAGTTGATGGAGAGGAGGAGTGATGGAGGCATTTTCTAATCCGCGCTCTTACTTTTGATGGGCTTAAGTAAGCCTTTCGTGTCCTCATAAAGAGTTTGGAACGCGTTGAAACACAGTCCTTGGAGTTCGATTCAATTTATTATATCTGTATGCTGCTTTTCATTTGCGTGAATCGCAAAGCCACGGAAACGAACAATTAACAAAAACATAATAGGACATCAAAAACGTGGCATAAATCCTGTGGAATAATTAACGAATCGTCAGTAAAACAGTAACAAATTGTCTGTAGAATAATTACAAATCGTCAGCAAAATAACAACTGCCTATAAAACACTATTAACAAAACAGATTAAAAAAATTAAGCTAAACGGTTAACAGTATTTTATAGGATTCACAAAATACTGCAGTTGGTCTGAGGCACTTTGAAAAGTGTTGTTAGCCAATTTCCCTTCTATAAAATACAGGAGGCGGCCATTTTGCATGGGGGTCCCATTCCTGGCCCCCACGTGTGCCGCCGGAGCTTTCGTAAGCCCATTCTGTCCTCTTCTGGGTTCAAAGTGATCCGTGCGTTGGCAGTCGTGCATCAATTGGACACATGGAAAATGATTGCCGCGTGTATATCAGTAGCATTATGATAAAATTGACTTGAATACCTCTGTTTTAGGTCCATCTATTTTAGAAGCAAATCCAATCAATTTGGGATCCTCTTGCAAAGTTCACATCCTGTCCCGTCCCTTTGGGTCTCATCTTAAAAATGGGATGTTTTGAGCACTGTGCATTTCAGGAAGTGAAAGCATGAAGTTGAGTACATCACATAACATCAAGATAAACTAGGCCATTCAGGTTACGGAACGTGTGACACCCTGTGCTGCCCATTTGAAAAGCACAGAAATAAAATTTGCAGAAAATTGCCCTTTTATGGTAATTACATCAATCTGTAGTTATGGCTGTGGGTGCCTTTGAAGTTCAGGAACTGCAGTTAGTCCAAAAGGCAGCTGTCTGATACATTAGCATCATATCAGAAGTGTGACTGCTTGTCACTACATGTGCTTGCTCATGCTCTGATTTTCCCCAATTTGGAGCCCTCGTACAACTTCCATTATTTCTGACAATTGGTCTGGAAGTTGTGGTCCAAGACAGTTGAAGGCTAATCTCCTCAGATGTCCTCAGCGTGGATGTCAAAGTCACCCAGGGCCTGAGTTCCTCCAACATCTCACGGGAGACAACTTTGCTCAGATAGTGAAGAAGAGAGGTTGTCTAGTGAGAGAGAACGGACTTATATGAATTGCAGCGACATCTCCTTGCCCCCCTAAATCCTCTAGTCCGGGCTGACGTTGCGCCGAGTAACCAGGCGCACAGAGCTTTCATATTCTCGGGAGTTCCTGTTCCTGTTTAGAATGCTTCATTAACTTTGCTAAGGAAGTACACAACAACAGATAACTTAGATATGCTGGCCATCCACTCTGAACCAGTTTAATGACATATCTGGGCAGGGATCTGCGGCACCTAGTTAGCTGTGCTCAAGGAGTTGTGGGTGCTTATAGAAGACTTTCTGGTTATTTGGTTTTTATTCTAATTCCCTGATGACAGTCGCTTTCAGAGAATGCTTTGAAACGCCAGCCAGCAATTTGCAGGCTCCTGTTTGGGACAGAGGATTGTCTCAGTTCCTAACTGTTGAGAAACACTCAACTTTATTTAATGACCAAATGGCGGCTTCCTCTGCTGAGTGGGATTTAACTACAGTTGTCCCATAAGTGGCGTACAAGAAAGGCAATACAGAAAAAGGCAAAAAAAAATGCACGTTAAACTCAGATTTCAATTAAAAATGCCTGCTGGAATATATAAAAAGGTATTCAGTAGGTGCCTGAAGTTTCTGTCGTCTGCTGCCAGGAAGATACAACTCCAGTACGTCATTCCCCGTATTCCTTTTCTTCCCTTGTTCCATAGGATTAGACAGAAGGCTCTGACCAGGCGAAAAGAGACGGTCACTGTCGATCGGGCATGCAGACAGGAAACGTTTATTTATGAGATGGTAAGGCTTCTCTCACCTCGCCATCACCCAGCCGACACACTCAAGCCGACTGGACAAACTCATGTAGAATAATGGCGACATATCATAAGCGAAGGTCTCTTTTCAGGCTGTGTGGATGTGGGAAACACTTGCTACACCTGTGGGGCTGCATGGATTGTAGGGCTGTTTAGGGAAGTTTTTTTAATGTTTGATGCTGTACAGCAGTACCTCGGGTTAAGTACTTAATTTGTTCCGGAGGTCCGTTCTTAACCTGAAACTGTTCTTAACCTGAGGTGCCACTTTAGCTCATGGGGCCTCCTGCTGCCGCTGCGCGATTTCTGTTCTCATCCTGAAGCAAAGTTCTTAACCGGAGGCACTATTTCTGGGTGAGCGGAGTCTGTAACCTGAAGCGTATGTAACCTGAGGTACCACTGTATTGTGTTTTTAATGCAGTGGTACCTCAGGTTACATACACTGACACTAGTACTGTTCTACCACAATTGATAATCCCAATTCACCATTAATCAAGTAATTTGACTGTACTTCCCTTTAACAGTCCTTTTGTTAGGGTCCATGAAACAGCAGCATGCTTTTACAAGGGGAAATACAGTGGTACCTCGGGTTACAGACGCTTCAGGTTACATATGCTTCAGGTTACAGACTCTGCTAACCCAGAAATAGTACCTTGGGTTAAGAACTTTGCTTCAGGATGAGAACAGAAATCGTGCTCCGGCAGCAGTGGGAAGCCCCATTAGCTAAAGTGGTGCTTCAGATTAAGAACAGTTTCAGGTTAAGAACGGCCTCCAGAACGAATTAAGTACTTAACCAGAGGTACCACTGTATTCGGTTGGAGGCCGCCCAGAGTGGCTGGGGAAACCCAGTCAGATGGGCGGGATATAAATAACAACAACTACTACTACTATTGTTATTATTATTATTATTATTTTATGCGCTGAAAATGGAGCTCAAGGCCAGTGGTTGCAGAGTTTGGTCCTAACAGAAGTCATTCACCCTACACAGGGGTGGCAAACCAGGTTTTTTCTTTTCTCTTACCATGTCTTTGGTAGAACTGACACAGAAAACAAAGCCCGCCCTCCCTTGGTTTTTTTTTTTATTTTACTTAGCCAAGAATGAAATTTCTGATATGTAATGGCCAGGACAGCACTTTGGATAATGATGGAAAGCATGGATTGTCACTCCCTATGCCTCATCTATCCAGGTTGATTGCCACGTCAGATTAGAGATATTCCCAGTATCGCTTGAGTTCTGCCTCTCCTGTTAGCGAATTTCCCCATTCTCTCATGGGCTGAGCCTTCTGCAATTTGAAAATGATGGGAATGTACTCTTCTTGATATTGCTTCATTCTGCCTTGTTTAGGGCGATGGTGTTGTAATAATTTGTGCAGATTTGTGGGTGAATAGGTTTGGTTTTCAATATATACTGTTTGGAAAGAAGGGAGTTGATAGTATTGTACCGGTTACTAGCAAAGAAACCATTGCAAGTGCTTAAAAAAAAAAAAAAGCAGAGCCAGTGTTTGATCATTTATAGACAAAGAATTTCTAATTCCATATAAAAGGTAAAGGGAACCCTGACCATTAAGTCCAGTCGTGACCGACTCTGGGGTTGCGGCACTCACCTTGTTTTATTGGCTGAGGGAGCCGGCATACAGAAGCATGACTAAGCCACTTCTGGCGAACCAAAGCAGTGCACAGAAACGCCATTTACCTTCCCGCCGGAGCAGTACCTATTTATCTACTTGCACTTTGACGTGCTTTCGAACTGCTAGGTTGGCAGGAGCAGGGACCGAGCAACAGGAGCTCACCCCGTTGCGGGGATTCGAACCGCCGACCTTCTGATCAGCTAGTCCTAGGTTCTGTAGTTTAACCCACAGCGCCACCCACGTCCCTAATTCCATATACTAATACTAAAATAAAACAGTCAATATAATTTGGCAAACTGGCAAATGCAATAAACTGGAGTGCCTTGGACTTAGTCTGGTCTAGACCATCAACTTAACAGGTACAACAGCTTTAGTGGAAAATCCCGCCCAGTGCTGTTTTTGCAAATAATGCCTTTAAAATGGCAAAATGCTTACAATATTTAAAACCTGCAAAACTCCCGATAAGGCATTTATATTTATGCCTTTTATCGTTTACTGCGATCCACAACTCTTTGCGTCAGAATTATTTCACTGGCATGTGTGCCTGTTAGCGTTCATGTTAGTCAAGCTTAGCAGAAATATTGCACGCTTGCCCTGCGCCCCAATGCAGTTTAGTAGACAGGACGGCTGCAGTCTTCAACACACTTGCCTTGGAGAAAGCCCCATTTAAGCCAGTGGGGCTTGCTTTTGATTAGACCTGCATACGGTTGTACTGCCATTAGTGTTCCTTCCAGTAGCACCTTAAAGACCAACTAAGTTAGTTCTTGGTATGAGCTTTTGTGTGCATGCACACTTCTTCAGATACCAAGTATCTGGTATCTGAAGAAGTGTGCATGCACACGAAAGCTCATACCAAGAACTAACTTAGTTGGTCTTTAAGGTGCTACTGGAAGGAATTTTTTTTGTTTTGACTATGGCAGACCAACACGGCTACCTACAGTATCTGTAATTGCCATTAGTGTTGTTGGCAATCAGGGCACTCAACAAGTCACAATGGAAAGAGGGAGGTTTTTCTCACCCTCTCATCCTAGAGTACAGTGGTACCTCAGGTTACATATGCTTCAGGTTACATACGCTTCAGGTTACAGACTCCGCTAACCCAGAAATAGTGCTTCAGGTTAAGAACTTTGCTTCAGGATGAGAACAGAAATTGTGCTCCGGCAGCGCGGCAGCAGCAGGAGGCCCCATTAGCTAAAGTGGTGCTTCAGGTTAAGAACAGTTTCAGGTTAAGAACGGGCCTCTGGAACAAATTAAGTACTTAACCCGAGGTACCACTGTACTTGTTCTTTCTAGGGACGCTGTGGTCTAAATGACTGAGCCCCTTCGGCTTGCATTTAAATCATCTTATCAAGCACAGCGTCGGCGCCTCAGTAGCATGTCTGCTATTCTGACATTGTTTGCACATTGCTCATGTGTTCATTTCCTTGCTGATAAATTCACTATGTGGCCTAAATCATTGAGCCTCCTGGGCTTGCTGATGGGAAGGTTGGCAGTTTGAATCCCTGTGACGGGGTGAGCTTCCATTTCTCTGTCCCAGCTCCTGTCAACCTAGCAATTCAAAAGCACAAAGTGCAAGTAGATAAATAGGTACCGCTGTGGTGGGCAGGTAAACAGCGTTTCCGTGTGCTCTGGTTTCCATCATGGTGTCCGGTTGTATCCCAATTAGGTTATATTCAGAATAGGCCTACTGAAATCAATGAAGCAAAGATAGTTATGCCTGTTGACTTCAATGAGCCTATACCAAACAGGAGTAGCATTGCGCCCAGTGATTATAAACTTGTGTGTGTGTGTGTGTATTGAACTTCAATTGCTTTGCGAGCATCCAGCAAGCTTTAGAATAATATTCTAACGTCTTGCCGTGCCAGGAGTCCCAAGCAATTGGAAAGAGGCCAACGGATCCAGAAAACTTAGTCAAGGAGGGACAGCTGCTTTTAACCCTGAATATTTTCTACCCTGTTATATTACAGAAGGTTGGTGGCTTCTTTTACTTATTTTCATGTCTTTGTTGAGTGGCTTGACATCATTCACTAGTGAAGTCAAACTCCCCTTGGAGCACATCTTGTAAGAAAGTGGAGTTGCTTGGGTTAGAAGGAAGAGTTTACCTGGTTTCCTTAAAGTAAAAGTATATGTCAAATAAGTTAGTTTTGAAGAGATAAGCTGGATGTACGTAGCCAGTAAAAGCCCAGTCTAAAGCCTAAGGCAGGCATCCCCAATCTGTGGCCCTCCAGATGTTTTGGCCTACAACTCCCATGATCCCTAGCTAACAGGACCAGTGGTCAGGGATGATGGGAATTGTAGTCCAAAACATCTGAAGGGACAAAGATTGGGGGTGCCTGGCCTAAGGTTTGGCTAAGTGCATAGCTGCACGAGTTTTAGAGATCACCCTTTATTTATTTTTACTTAGGCTGGAACATTAACGCCCGCTGCACGCTTAGGTATTCAGCAGCAGCAGCTCCACAAATGCTCAATTTTTAGCTGATCTTCGTTCTTTGTGTCCTTTACAGCATAAGCTGCGCAAGCCCTATCAGACCATGTTGGTTCTAGGCAGCCAGAAACTTACAGAGCTGAGAGACTCCATTTCCTGCGTCAGTGACTTTCAGATTGGCGGGGAGTTCAGCAGTCACCCTGATCAGGCCCCAGAAAACATCAGTAAGGTAGGAAAATTTCCATTTTCTTATGTACAGTGGTACCTCAGGTTACATACGCTTCAGGTTACAGACTCTGCTAACCCAGAAATAGTGCTTCAGGTTAAGAACTTTGCTTCAGGATGAGAAAAGAAATCGTGCTCCGGCAGTGCGGCGGCAGAGGGAGGCCCCATTAGCTAAAGTGGTGCTTCAGGTTAAGAACAGTTTCAGGTTAAGAACGGACCTCCGGAACGAATTAAGTACTTAACCCGAGGTACCACTGTACTACTTCTACTATGTACTACCTCTACAGTTCTATGACATTTGGCAAGGTTAAACATCAGTTGAAATCCTTTAGCAGTTGCTAATATTTTAGCCCCATCTTAACAAGCATATATGTGGGCAATCCTTTGCATCAGGACTGATGAACTGAAGCTTCCCTTCTGAGTGTTCATTTGCTGCCAGTCACGGTGGAAAGGGCACAACGTTTTCAATGATTTGTGGCATCCTCTCATCAGATTTCTTCATCCTAGCTCCTTTGTACGTGAAGGAGAAAAATGGGAACAACTTTGCTCTAGAGCGTTGATTTTCAGTATCAACCGTGAATGTTCAGTGGTTAGTTTGAGCCACCGCAAGATTTCGCAGGCTTTGGAGGCTGATAGTTATGGTGAATGGAAAACTGATTGCTTTGGAAACTGTGGTTTCCGTGTTGATTCCAAAATAATTTGACAATGAAGCTAGTTTTACTTATACAAAGGCCTACTGTATGACGAATAGCGGGAACCACAAAGAAACTGCGTGGAACCATTGAAGTGCTGTATGTATTACAGTGCTGACGCATGTAAAAAGCATGCGTGTTATGTGTTGCGACCATGACTAAAGACCAACAGAATCTTCATGAGTAGTTAGTAAACAGTTAGAAAGGTTAAAATTTGCATTCCAAGAAGGCACGGGGTTGGACAGGGTGCGCCTCTTCACGGCCACAGTACCTCTTGGCCTTAATTGTCAGAAATCTCCCCACTGAAACCAGAGATATGATTCTAAGAACAGCACATGAACGGTTTAGGAAATGCCTTTGGGGCTCAGCAACACCAAGAATATCCTTGCAGAGAAAGCAGCTACAAATTAAAGAAGGTGGATTTGGAATCCCCAATTTGGAATTATATCATTATGCTTACCTACTGTCAAGTAGGTAACATGGGTGGCGCTGTGGGTTAAACCACAGAGCCTAGGGCTTGCCAATCAGAAGGTCGGCGGTTCGAATCCCCGCGACCGGGTGAACTCCCATTGCTCGGTCCCTGCTCCTGCCAACCTAGCAGTTCAAAAGCACGTCAAAGTGCAAGTAGATGAATAGATACCGCTCTGGTGGGAATGTAAATGGCGTTTCCGTGTGTTGCTCTGGTTCGCCAGAAGCAGCTTAGTCATGCTGGCCACATGACCCAGAAGCTGTACGCCAGCTCCCTCGGCCAATAAAGCGAGATGAGCGCCGCAACCCCAGAGTCGGTCACGACTGGACCTAATAGTCAGGGGTCCCTTTACCTTTACCTTACTGTCGAGTACTAAATATTGGAATCCTACAGTTGGCCCTAATTTCCCGATGTGAGCAACCCTAGAATATATGTACATGGCACCTTTGGTTGGTTGGACAATACTAGGATCGAAATATTTGAAATTACTCTGTGGGGAAACCTCATACTAAGAATTGCAAAAAAGATAGTGATAATGGAAAAAATTGGATAGAAGCAGGTGTATTGACATTGGACCAACTGGTACATGGGGAAGATGAATGTTATACTTTTGCTATTTTAAGTCAAAAATATCATCTATCAAATGCAGCCCAGTGGTGATATCTTCAATTACAACATCTCCTAACAAGTGTGTTTGGGCCGTTGGCCCTTTCAGCTTCTGAGATACCTGAGATATTGGAGCAATTGGGCAACTCATTCAAAAACAAAAAGCCAGCAATTCCTTTTTATAGATATCTATTAGCAATACTCAAGTTCAGTATGCAGACTGTAAGAGGACTGGAATAAAGAACTGGAACTTTTATTAGCTTCAATACCTAAGGTGTCATTAGATTTATAATTAATAGTAATACAGTGGTTGCCCGGGTTACATACGCTTCAGGTTACAGACTCCGCTAACCCAGAAATAGTGCTCGAGGTTAAGAGGTTGGAGTTGGCCAATACCATATTGGCCTGAATATGAGCCTCATTTTTTCCCCCAAATTCTGACCGTGAAAAGTTAAAGTGCGGCTGAAATTCGCGTCCTTACAAAAACTGGCTTTTACGATATCACTGCTGAAACAATCATACGGTAAAACAGAACGGATGTGAGTGCCTGCGAAATTTTAAGGGAGCGGCTTATATTCAGGTATTGTCTCCCCCCTCCCACTTGAATTTTAAAGGTGCAGCTTATATTCGGGTGCGGATTATATTCGGGCCAATACGGTATATATGCAGACTGTCCCCGGATCAAGTGACTTTTCTTCTTTAAGTTCTCAAAGTTCTTAACCTAGCTCAAGGTAGTCCTCTGAACTAGCCAGGTGTTTAACTGAGACTCAATCGCAGTCAGTCTATCCTTTGAAAAAATAAAACTTTACAGCCGTCTTGCCCCAAAATGACAACTAGACCTTCTGTTTGGCAACTGCAACATTGCTTTAAGGAGCCATTTGGCACCTAACTTTTATATCTGCGTTTCTAATATTGCTGGAATGCATCCCTTAGATTGTGCTCATTTCAAATGTATATACAATGGTGTGTGTACAGGATAACTGTTCTAATCCAGACAAAGTAACATGCTATGGTCAGTAAAAGTTGGAAAGACCCAGGCCCATAACACATAAAAGAATTTGCTAAACCAGAAGACTGATGCAGAAAAACTGTGGCCTGTATGACGCTGTTGCAGTTCTGTAAGCACTGTACAAATATTTCACAATGTAACTGTGTAACTGTTAAGTAAAGAGAACTGTACAAACACGTGCTGTCCTTGCCACATCTGCAGCACTGAACTATCTTAAAAAGGTAAACGTAAAGGGACTCCTGACCATTAGGTCCAGTCGTGACCGACTCTGGGGTTGCAGCACCCATCTCGCTTTATTGGCTGAGGGAGCCGGCGTACAGCTTCCGGGTCAGGTGGCCAGCATGACTAAGCCGCTTCTGGTGAACCAGAGCAGCGCATGGAAACATCATTTACCTTTCTGCTGGAGCGGTACCTGTTTATCTACTTGCACTTTGATGTGCTTTCGAACTGCTAGGTTGGCAGGAGCTGGAACCGAGCAACGGGAGCTCACCCCGTCACGGGGATTCGAACCGCCGACCTTCTGATCGGCAAGCCCTAGGCTCTGGTTTAAACCACAGCACCACTCGCGTCCCTTTAATGAACAGTTAGAAAGGGACTAATAAAACAACACAGAAAATATATTTGAAAAGTTGCGCGGTTGCAAATTGAGCTGTAGAAGGTGTTGCTGTGATGAGGAGCCTGCGGTTCTCCAGTTATAGTTGGACTCCCAGCTCCAGCCCTGCTGACCACAGGCGATGCTGGTTGAAGCCAATAGGACTTGGAGTCCAACAACCTGAGGAGAAACACAGGTTCCTCACCCCTAGCTAAGATGATGCGCTTAACTGGTATTTGAGAATATAGATGAGCTAATACTTTCCCCTCTACTCTCTTTGTATTTCTCCCTTTCCCCCAGGACCTTTACAAGTCTGCCTTCTTTTATTTTGAAGGTGTTTTTTACGACGACAGAAGGTACCCCGAGTGCAGGGACTTAAGCAGGTAGAGCATTTACATTTTCATATGTTAGATCCCATTCTCAAGGGCCCAGAATGCCTTTGTAGGACTGATTTGTTGACTTGAGGAGATGCCAGGAGTTGGAACGCTTCCAAGCTCAGCCAGAACTAGATGCCATCCTGACCAACGATGCAACAGACCTGGGAAAGGAAGCTATGGGGGCGCTTGCATGGTAGGATCCTCTCTGCCCCCTCCTGCTTTGAGGTTGCCTTGCCTAACCCCAGAAAGGGACATCTATAGGGAGCAGTCAGCAGACAGGAGAAGGATTAAACAGCAGCCTTCTTCTGTCCGCCAATCTCCCTTGAAAATGTTATCCCCTTCCCCAGTGTCTGGCTCTGATATTGTTTATAAAATGACCCAGGCACATCAGCAAGTGCCTCTCTGAATTCATCCCGAGCAGTTCCTGAAAGCACAAGAATATATTGCGGTGGAGAGGATTTAATGGACTCTTGGCGTGAGATGGGACCCAAAGGGCCTTCGGTTTGTCATACAGAGTCTGTCCCTAAGACAACAAAACTGCCATTACAGTAGTGCCTCGCAAGACGAAAAGAATCCGTTCCGTGAGTCTCTTTGTCTTGCGGTTTTTTCGTCTTGCGAAGCAAGCCCATTAGCGGCTTAGCAGATTAGCGCTATTAGCAGCTTAGCGGCTTAGCAGATCAGCTGTTAAGCGGCTTAGCGGCTTGGGAAAAAGGGGGGGGAGGGAAAAACCCCCGCAGGAACTCACAAGCCATTTTCGTCTTGCGAAGCAAGCCCATAGGAAATTCGTTTTGTGAAGCACCTCCAAAACGGAAAACCCTTTCGTCTAGCTTGTTTTCCGTCTTGCAAGGCATTCGTCTTGCGGGGCACCACTTTATTAATAAATGTGTGCACATACCCCTCAGCCTAACCGGTGCATAGTTTAGATTGCGAAAGGATTCTGGGAACTTGCCCTGCCTTGTATCTTGAGAGAAATTGTTTCTGTCACCGACAGCATCGTATCATTGATGTAACGGAAGTAATACTGGCTAACCGTGATTTTCAGGACCATCATTGAGTGGGCAGAATCTCGTGAAAGAGGCTATGAGAATCTTCAGGCCGCTAAAATGGAAGACTTCACATTTAATGACTTGAACATCAAAATAGGTTTCCCATACCTTTACTGTCATCAAGGAGACTGTGAGCACATTGTCATCATCACAGATATCAGGTAAATCATCATTCATTTCCAGAACCTCTCAAGCACCTTCAGCTAGGGACTCCCTTCTCAATATACCTTATCCCATGTATTCCAGTTTGTTGGTGTTACAGAGATTCTGGTGTGTCGGCTGCTGTTGTGTGCCAGTGGCGATCCATAGATTAATGCATCGTGGGCCATCAGAACAAGCATAATGGAACCTGCAACAAAATATTGCTGTATTTCCTCATAGAATTGTAGAGTTGGAAGGGACCCTGAGGTTCATCTAGCCCAACTCCCTGAAATGCAGGAATCTCAGCTAAAGCATCGCTGACAGATGGCCATCCAACCTCTGCTTGAAGACCTCCAAGGGAGGAGAGTCCACAACCTCCCAAGAGAGTCCGTTCCACCATCAAACAGCTCTTACTGTCAGAAAGTTCTTTCTGATATTTAGTCGGAATCTTCCTTTCTTTTAACATGAAGCCATGGGTTCAAGTTCTATCCTCTGGAGAAGGAGAAGACTTTGTTCCCTCTTCCATGTGACAGCCCCTGAGATATTTGAAGATGGTCATCCTATCTCCTCTCAGTCTCCTCTTTTTCAGGCTAAACATGTCCAGTTCCTTTAACTGCTCCAGTTAAAGCTGCAAGCTCTGCTCTTCTCCCAACACCACAGTCATGGACTACTGACAGTGGCCAGTCCTCTCCTCTCCATTTCTTTGAGGGGAGCTACTTTTAAAAATGTATTTTTGTACTTCTGCAAACCTTGGGAATCCCTCGGGCCTGTTGATGCTTTCCTTTTGTTTTGGCGTGACTTTTGTCGGCACTTGCCGCCTGAATTTGCCGTTAGAACAATCTGGCTCTTAATACGGCTAAGACCAAGGAATTGGTGGTGGATTACAGGAAAAAAAAGGCGGACATTCAGCCCTTGTATATCAATGGGGAACGGGTGGAGAGGGTGGCGGAATTCAGGTTTTTGGGAGTGACTATCGATCAGGGCATGACTTGGAGCGCAAATACCACTGCTCTGGTGAAGAAGGCCCAGCAGAGAATTTATTTCCTCAGACTTTTAAAGAAGAACAATCTGAGTGAGAGACTGCTGGTGTCCTTCTATCGAGGCTCCATAGAGAGCATTCTCACATACTGTATTTGTGCTTGGTTCTCCAGTTGTACAGCTAGGGAGAGGAAGGTGCTCCAGAAGGTCATAACCACAGCCCAAAGGATTATTGCTCATCCTCTCCCATCTTTGGAAGAACTGTACGGTTCCCGTTGTCTTAGGAAAGCAAACAACATCCTGCAGGATTCATCTCACCCGGGATACAGTCTGTTTGCACTACTGCCTTCTGGCAGGAGATATAGAAACATCAAGTCAAGGACAAATAGACTGAAAAATAGTTTCTATCCAAGAGCTGTGGCCTTTTTGAATGCTGTAACTCGATAGTGTGACCTGGGAGTTTGATGGGTGTGGGTGTGGGTGTGGCTGGAATGTGGTTTGTTTGGTTGTTGTTGTTGTTTTGCTTTTGTTGTTTTTTAAGGGATGGCATCCAATTTCGTTGCACTTGTGCAATGTTGCACTTGTGTAATGACAATAAAGAATCTATCTATCTATCTATCTATCTATCTATCTATCTATCTATCTATCTAGAAGGAGTAACAGAACAGGACACCCCTGACTCCCATCTTTAAACCACATACATCCAACTGACGATTAGCTGCCTTTCCTTCTTCCAACAGGTTGATGGGGCTGTGGGCATGCAGCCGTCTTTACAAACCCAATATGAATCAGTGAGGGCCTTCTGTCAGGGGGAGCAAAGGCTCCCATCTGCCTCAGGAATTCAGCTGGATGTGAGGGGAACCCAGTAGCAGGTGAAGACATCTGATTGGTTGGGAAACTCTGTAGTAGGACATGAGCAACCCAGTCAGCTGGGCAGGGTACAAATAATAAATTATTATGATGATTCTAGATTCAGGTAGCTAAGCCGTGTTGATCTGATGCAGTTGAAATATACAGTGGACGCTCTGGTTGCGAACGTGATCTGTGCGGGATGCACGTTCGCAACCTGCCGTGGTGCATCTGCGCATGCACGGGTTGCGCTTCTGCGCATGTGCGACTCCTGAAACCCGGAAGTAACCCGTCCCAGTACTTCCGGGTTTCGGCGGGTCCGTAACCCCAAAAAACGCAACCTGAAGAGTCTGTAACCCGAGGTATGACTGTATAAAAAAAGCTTTCAGTATCTGAAGAAGTGTGCATGCACACGAAAGCTTATACCAAGAACAAACGTAGTTGGTCTCTAAGGTGCTACTGGACAATTTTTTATTTATTTTTATATTTTGATTATTATTATGATTATCTCATGAAAAGTAAGGAATTGGCTCCTAGGTTGCTTCACTTACTAAAGAACATTTCCTAAACTAAAGCAACAGCAGAATAGCATATACAATCGAGCCACCTTGTCATTGCTTTGTTTTTAGAAGCTAACTTTCAGGAGCAGGTATAACAGCCATAGGTAAACTCGGCCCTCCAGATGTTTGGGGACTACAACTCCCATCATCCCTGACCACTGGTCCTGCTAGCTAGAGATGATGGGAGTTGTCCCCAAACATCTGGAGGGCCACGTTTGCCTATGCCTGAGGTATAATATATGCTTTTCCCCTAGCTTTATGCTCCATAACATTTGTTGTCACTTCATCATCATCATCATCTTAGTTGTATGTCGCCTTTCCATAGTTGAAACTATGCTCAAGGCAGCTTACAACATGGCATGATTTACATTAATAAAAACATAACAGACGTCATAAACAATAAATAAAACACATCAAAAAGTACACAACCAAGTGGTAGCAATTTCCACGTAAATTGTAAGATCTAAACTAAAGATACAACAATAATATCAGCTCACTCGACCTCCCGTGAACGATACTCCAGCCCAAGAGTCTGTTCAGCAGCCTCAGCTTTTGTAGCTGGAGTCAGTCAGCACTCCATTCTCTTAGCATAGAAATGTTAAGATAGAAGATGGGGAGGAGACATAGTTACCAATGGTGTGTTTGTGTTCTAAGTCGGCCCATAACACAGTCTTTCTCTACACAAGGCTTATTCACCGGGATGACTGCCTAGATAGGAGCCTTTATCCCTTGTTAACCAAGAAGCACTGGCTTTGGACCAAGAAATGCTTTGTGTGCAAGATGTACACAGCAAGGTAAGTGGTCAGAAGTACATTTCACCTTGAGGCACGAGGTTTTGATCACGGCGCTCTTTAAAGGTTTTGCTCATTTCATTTAATACCACTGACAACTGCTACGGACCTCTGCTAGTGCCAGAACAAATAAAACAAACCATTATCTTTTTTTGCAGTTATTTACTATGGCTAGTAAATAACTACTTGCACTAGCGCCTCTAATATAGGACACATACATACACCAAGTTTTTCGTTTTATATGTGTGGAGCTGTGGCCTCGCTCTCTAGCTAGCTGCAGGTTACAAAAAGTGCTACGTATTTACTACATTCAGCAGCTGAAAATTCTGCACCTTAGTGGGAAGGGGTACGAGTTGTGGGCAAAGTCAGTGGGGCTGGCACTTCAGTCCTTTGGGACCCCTGCTTCAAAATTTGCAGGCAATCAAGGAATTAAAACTTTTGCTTATTGAGTTAGATATTTAAGAGCCCTCATTATAATCACCACCTTCCTTGAGGAGGCAGGAGAAATCCGCATCAGCTAAAGCTCCGTTTTTTTGTTAAGTTACAAGTGCCATGAATAACTAGTGCAAAAGACTTAACAGGTTCAGTTTTTATAAATTTTGCAATTGTACCTTCTGCGTCTAGAAGGCAAAGGTAAAGGGACCCCTGACCATTAGGTCCAGTCGTGACCGACTCTGGGGTTGCAACGCTCATCTCGCTTTACTGGCCGAGGGAGCCGGCGTACAGCTTCTGGGTCATGTGGCCAGCATGACTAAGCCGCTTCTGGTGAACCAGAGCAGCACACGGAAACGCCGTTTACCTTCCCACTGGAGTGGTACCTATTTATCTACTTGCACTTGGACGTGCTTTCAAACTGCTAGGTTGGCAGGAGCAGGGACCAAGCAACAGGAGCTCACCCCATCGCGGGGATTCGAACCGCCAACCTTCTGATCGGCAAGTCCCAGGCTCTGTTGTTTAACCCACAGCGCCACCTGCGTCTAGAAGGTAGTATCTTCATGTCCTTAATTCAGCTATGTTAGTTGTTCAGGAGCTCTTTATTAATTTGGGGGGCATAATTTAATTTCAGGGAGTGGCAATAACCTGGGTTTTGTGCTTGTGTTACAGATTGCCTGTTAACCCTTTTTTTTTTGTTTTGGAACCTACAGATGGGTGACTAACGACGACAGCCTCGCTCCAGAAGACCCCTCTTTCTTCTGTGACGTCTGCTTCCGCATGCTGCACTACGATGCCGAGGGCAAAAAATTAGGAGAGTTCCTTGCTTATCCCTATGTTGATCCAGGGATTTTTAACTAAGGCTTTGTCAAGATGGAAGATAACAGGCGGCGGCATGTGCTTCTGCAGCTGCTGGAACAGCCAAGTGCTGTACTTAAAACTGTTGTTCTTTTCAGCTAGTGGTTACCATTAGAATTGCTACACAACCTGGAAGAATCTACATCTTTTTTTAACGTATTTTTATTAAAGATTTATTGGTTTACAAAAGTATTTGCAGTGTCTCTTTTTTTCAAGTTACATTTTGGGTCTCTTCATCATCTTGAGTCCAGTCAAGCTGCCTCTCAAATCAGAAACCTGGAAAAGGCAAAAATACGTTTTTGCAGGGAAGCTCGCTTTACGTTTTGTAAATCGTGGCATTAGAATGCTGAGCAAGAATCACTTGTATTGGACCGTTCATCACCTAAAGGCGAAAGGGGTATGTTACTGAAATCATATTTTGTTGCTGCGCCTGTTGCACCTCAGATACGGTGACCTTCAGTGCTATATTGAATCCCTGGAGCTTCTGCAGGACAGATGGGTCTGTTTTTCATTTAGTATTTTCTTTTGAACGAGTCCACCGAGTCAAACCTGGTATTGGACCCAGCTGCCAGGTTCTAATTAAATTTCTCTCACACCAGCTGGGTACTAATGTTTTGGCTACTTGTTTAATGACCATTTAGTGGTCACAAAGTCAAAGCCCATATAGTGGGGAAATAGCACCTTTAAAAAATAAATTCTGGGCTCATCAAGAACTGTCAGTTTAGTTTTCTCTGTCTACCTGACAACTATGGCTGTTCATAATCATGGCTGAGTGTCCTCTCACTACAAACCATTCTATACCCAAAGAGCTATATAATCTCAGAGCTCTGTGAAGACATGCATGGTGTCAAATTGGATTGGGGACGGTATGTTGAGATTCCTGCTTTTCTATGATTCTATAGTTTTCACCATTTATTCTGCGTATGCTGGCCATGGAAATAGATAACAAGTCTCTCTTCCAGGCCAATGGAAGTACTCATTCGGCCCCCAGCTTTAGGCAGTAATTGCCTATGCATTTTTACACCTAGCTGCAGATAAGCATCCCTGGAATTGTTAAGTAGTAATGTTTATTCTTCTTCCTGTGATGTTCTACTACAGTTGCTCTTTGCAGAGGTGCGAAATCACCAAAAATGCAGACTATTAAGCAGAATTTGTTGCTGAAAGTAACAGGTAAATTCAGTTTTAACAGGTAACATTGAAAGATAAAAGGGGTTTGATGAAAAATTTGGTTGTTCTGAGATTGTAGGACGTGCACATTTTAGTCACTATAAGGGCAGGCATTTGCAGAGAGATTCAGTGGGAAGTAAGGGGTGCTTAGTCCCTCCTGCACCTGTTGATTTTATCCCTTAAGCATTCACCTGCATGGTTTTTGAAACAGCCAGCCTTGCTTAGTTTTGGAGTGTGGCTGGAGGAGAAATTGTGACACTAACAGACCTCTTCTAGGAGCATTGTTGCTCTTCCATACATAGAAGTTGGGTGGCCATGGCAGCATAATATGTAGTGAATGGAAGAAAGGTGTGAGGAATTTAGACAGAGATAACAGGGCTGGAACCATCATCCTTGGAAAAACTAGGTTAGAAAGTGCCGCTGGATATTCTTCACTAGTCTATTATGCATAAAATCCAGGATCCATGGTTCCATAAGCAATGCAATTACGGGCTGGGGTCTATACAAATGGAGGCTAACCTAGAATCCATCAAGAGCCATGGAGTACTGAGACAAGTAAACCATCTGTAGTCGACTACAGATGAGAAGACAAAACCTGACCTGCAATCAAGCTTTTTTGGAAATTTTAATTACTTTAAATGGCTGCTATTTCAAGGCACTGGGTGTGTATTTTGAAGCACAGACCTCTTATAATGTAATGGTGCCACCTGCTGTCTCAGAAGCAATATTAGAATAGAGATGTGCTCTTTTGTGCTGCCTCAGCCTCTCCAATCCTGAACAACCCCTCTTAAACATTTTTTTTAAATGATTGTGCAATGCCCACAGTTCACTGCTTGGGCACCAAAACCCCTCTTCTGTTCTGAAGCAATGAGATGTGCAAAGAGCTTCTGTTTGTCAGCGAGTGCCGCAGCAGCTGTAGGCTCTTTTTTTCCACTGACCAGGGCAATGCTTGCACCATTCTATGGCCATGACACTTGTTTTGTGTTCTGCTACACCCTACAGTAGCCATCTTGTTACTAGCACCCACATCCTCAAAATTCCCAATGCTCTCTTGCCCAAAAAGGTTAGCAACCTCCATTCTAGCTTGAATTTTGATTTGTAATTTTACATCCTTGCATCATGTATTTTTTGCCTATCAAGTTCTTTTAACTGTCTGATATATAGAACTATTTCAGTAATATTAAGTTTTGTGAAAAGAAATGCCAAATGAGAGCTAAAGTGTTATAGTAGTTAGAATGTCTCACAGCACCCAGAAAGACCGTGTTCAAATCCTTACCTTGGCTACGAAGCAAAGGAATGTGCGCCTCTGAAGGCTCCTTTGGAATAGCAGTCTATGAAAGATGAGGAACCAGTTAAATAGATAAATTAACCTCTTTCACTGAGTTAGCAGTCAGGAAGACTGAGGGAAGATTTCTCATTAAAATATACAGAGCTGCCTTTTCTGCATAAACTTTATTTTTTTTAAAACAAAATGCTTCAAGACAGTGTTTGCGACAAATGTGCATCAATAATTCCAATGGAAACTTGAGTTTCCTTAGTAAGATATCTACAATACCAAAAGCATACCACAGAAAGTCAGAGCATATTAAATTGGCACAATTAGCTTTCAAGAACAAAACCAACTTCTTTATAAAGGACTGACTGAATATACTCGTACGTAACATTTTAGCTGCTACAAAATGCTCTTGGCTTCTTACAAAACACAGTGAACAGACACTTTGGCAAACAACAACTCTGAAAACTATGCACAGACAACAGGAAGAAAATAGATTTATACAAGTGGAGCAATTTGGCAATTCTAAAAGAATGTTATTTTTCTGTCATTAACTAAAAAGTGAACATACAGTAGTCAGGTAAACATATGCTACGGTACTAATCCAAAACATACAAGCATTGTTCAGTCTCTAAATCAACTTGGTCTTTATATATGAAGTGAGTATTGCCTGTTAATACTGGGCCAAATGCTATCAGGATTTAAAATATTTAAAGACAAACGTTAAAGAGATTCTTTTCACAACTCCACAAAAATTGTACACATTAAAATACTATGCTTATAAAATTATTTTAAACTTTCCGCGATCTGGTTTTCAAATGCAAACCCTTATAATCCTCTTTAATATGCACTTTACAAAAATTAGGCTGCATTCACTCATTTTCAGAGGCGGAGCTCTTCGTCTTCTCCTGTTCTCTTCCATCACTCGACGTCCTAGTGAAAAGCACAGTACCAATGTATACTTCTAACACGTTTCAGCTATATATTTATTGTATTGACATACAATAATCTTACAACTGCTTTTGTATAAAGTCCGAGGGGGTTGGGTGGAGTCAGAGACAGCCTGCAGTTATAGTGTAAGGTGAGATAGAAAATTAAAATGCAACCATCTCACTTTCCCAGGTAGCTAGCATTGTCAACATCCCAAACGTCAAAACGTTGTATCTGAAGCATACTTTTAGTCTGAGTGAGAGTGAAATGCTTTTTTAAAAACCACCCTCTGTGCTTGTGCACAAATCACTATTCTGGGAACTTCTCATGGCAGATAAATTTACATCCAAGGTAATGTGGCAGAATTTATCATTTACTAAGAAAGACCGTCAAGCGCAGTGAGTCCTGAAGAGGCACCATGCACTCGCTCTCCTTTGGGTGGCTGAACACTCCTGTAAGTTCAATCAGTTTTTGCATGAGCTGTTCTATTGGGGAATTGCTGTCTTAGGTTCCCCCCAATCCTGCAATCCCAGGAACGTTCCCAGAGCAAAAAGGGGGCAAGTTCCATTTACAATGGTTAGAAGTGGGATGCTAACTTCCCTATAACTTT
>NC_138534.1:16640737-16667686 GCF_964234715.1 Podarcis melisellensis | reverse complement strand
GGCATTGTTATAACACGGGAAACTGCACTGTTAGTGCAGAAACCTGTAACTACCAAAATGGTATTGTACTCAAAACAAGATTTTGTTTTTGTTATCTTCACATACTTAAAAAGCATGCAAGTACTATTATTAGAGCCATAGCTTCCAAATTTGTGGATTCTTGAACACAAATGCAACATCTTCTCAAATTCATTCATTCACTGTTTGCGTATCATGGTTAAGCCATGAGGAATAATCCCTGGTCTAGCATTATGTCCAAACTGGGGATCGTGGTCTGTTTTGCTATGAACCAAATGGAAAGCCAAAACTTACCAATTGTAGCTTAGAGTGAAACAAGCAACCATCACAGGTCTGGGCACAACCCTGAGGTAGGAATTGTGGTTTATTGTTCCTGCTAGGGGAGGAGCAAAGCAGGAGTTCTGTGTGTTCAATGGTAAACCACAACATGAAAACTTTACCATGAAACCTAGTCTGTTGCTACCAATACAGCTAAAGTGTGCTGTGACTAAGCACTGGCAAAGGAGTGCTTTGTATTAAATTCAGAATTCCAGAGCTTATCCGAAACTGGAATATATACAGGAAATGGTGCGCCAGTTAAATTGTGCTAAGAAATAATATTTTTTTTGAAATAAATATTTTTGATGAACTGCACACACCTGTTTGATCTTTGTCCTTTTCAGCTTTCTTATTTGGTCCTTTCTTCCATTGTTCTTTGGTTTTGTTGGCTTCCTCGTGCTGCTTCTGTTCAGCTAGTGACTTATTCAATACTTGTGAAAGAACAGAATCCCCTTCTCCAACAAGAAACATGGTTTTGAATTTGTTGTAGAGCATAGATGATTTTTCCATGATAACTTGGCTGACCTTGAATTTCCGTATCTGTGACAGATATAGATAGATAGACAGACAGACAGACAGACAGACAGATATTTGGGGTGTGGGAGGAGATAGGTCAGTTAATATATGAGAATATCATCAAGTTGCTCAAAGCCACCTAGTATTTACTGAAACAGTCACCATCTATATACCAACACTGATATCAAGACTAAGAAATTGTCCTTATGTAGCTATAATCAAACCCTACCCTCTTTCTCCTGCACAAAGTATTAGCAGTCTTGTGAGAACCCTGAAGTTTGCAGAAGTTGAGAAGCCACCCCAAACAGCTTCACGAGAACTGCATTTGCTCACTGACAACTGAATATTGACTGACTGGGGTTTTGTGGAGTGGGGTGGGTACTGAAAACTGGGCTGGGAGAGGGAATGGAGTGGCTGGAAAAGGAGGATGGAGGAAGAGACACAAATCTAAAAAGGGCAGAAATAATGATCTCATTGCTTGGATGGTTACTTCCTGGTTCATATCAAGAACCTATTTTTCTATGTCCACAGAGATGGAAACTGGAGCTGCCCACAAAAACAAATGAAAAAAGCCAATACTTTGATGAATCTGCAAATGCATACCAGTGTTCCAGCTTACCAACACCTATAACAGTTCGTTGAGAACTAAAGATATGAGAGCACAGAATGCTGTCTGACAGATGGACAGGAATGGAAAACAGAAGGGGGAATAGAGAGGATAACCCCTGAAGAAAAGTACCCCATGGATCAACATTTTGTTGCAATCCCATGTCTATTTTTTTGCTAATTAAGTTTTGCAATCCTTGCCTTGCATTCTACTATTTTTAAACAAAGAAGTTTTACATTAAAGGATTCATGAACAGGCTAAACAATCTTCATAATTTCTCTATCATAAAAGCCACCAATCTTACTTTCTTAAGTGTTGAAATCATCTCCGCATGCTTCTGAGCTTGCTGCATTGTTACTTGAAGTGAAGCAAGTTCATCCAATGCTTCAATGCACCTGTTTACATCCTAATATATGAAAACCCAAATGTTCAATCTCAAGGTGATGGTGGAGGGAACATCACTATTACACACAATTTTGGACAAAACATTGTAAAATTAAAAACACACAAGACTTCAGTGTGATTTTACAGCAGGGATATTTTAACTGAATGGGCTTAACTCACAGAAAATGAACTGTTCTCTTGGGGCACTGTGTATATAGCAAACTATTTTACTCTGACATTCTGCATCCTCACACTAAACTTCATACAGTTAACACCATCTCTCTTATTTAATCCAAGGCAATCAAATTAAGTATATCACTAAGTCAGAAAAGGACACCACTAGGCCAAACCGAAAAGTTGTTTCGTAAGAATATACATTTTTAATTCACTTTAACAATACACAAACAAACACACACTTTTGTCAGCTTTCAGAAACAAATGGTATTAGCACAATATACTCACAAGGTGGTCGATTTTGAGTGAGTTTTTAATTTCTGCATGTATCTTTAGAAGTCGTGAATCCATTGATGTTTCTAAATATTAACAAAACATATCTTAAATGATAGTGAATATAAAATCCGAATGGGGAAAATGCCTTTGAGCAACTTTGAGTAAAATACACCAAAACTGATAAAGCAAAACTGGAAGCCAGTAATAAAACTGCACTATTCTGACTGTACTCAAAATAATATTGGCATACAAATTTAAGCTGAAACGCAGACAATGCAATTTGCTTTTTCATAGCAAAACCAGAACATTTTAGTAAGACTTATGTTCCTATAAAGCAGCACATTCCTACAGACACATTTTAATGTATGAAGTGTACCTAGCACCTTAACGGTATCAGGGATTTTGCAATGACACTATGAATAGAAACAAAGTCTTGACAAGCCATCGAGCTTTCATGTCATAAAGCAAATTAAATTTCTGTATGCTGTCAGTTCCAAGCAGATATTTAAAAGTTGAAATGACATTTACACATGTGGGAGAAAAGGGAACTGCAGAAAAAACACACCTGTGTATGCTTTCCTTTGGGTATACCTTTGTAATACAAAATTTACTAAACATAAAAAACCTTTCACTACAAACCTCGTTTTTTCTCCATCTTCTTAGCTTCCGGTTTTTTGCCTTCTTCTTTGTTTTGCCTATAAAATTACCCAACAATTTAAAGTAAATAATTCTCAACTTCTGGAAGTAAATGAATATTCTTCAGAGACTTAGAGATCAATCCTGGTGGTGGTAGAATCTTTGACAGAGCAACTTCCACAACTAAAGTCATACTGTCTGTTTTCCATTTCTTCTTCTTTTTCTTCTCATTGACTACAATGGCAGTGGTGGGAGTGGAGTTAACTATGTCAGCTACAGAGTAGGCTGGTGCCGTTTCGTGGTCTGTGTTAGGGGGCTTAGGATCCTGTGGATCTGCAGCCACTCTCAACATATCCGTTTCCCTCCCTCTGCCCATGGAGCTCTCTGGAGGTATACTGGGGGCCTCTGGTAGTGTAACTTGTGAGTGTACACACTGTTATGAGAGCAGGTCTCTCCGCCAGCTAAAAGCCACTTAAGCCACTTTCTACTGCCTTTTGGTTATCCAAATGTGCCCTGTGGGATTTCAGCTTAAATAGTATTTACAAAGACACTACTAGACAAAGAATGGTAGAGAATCTTTCTTTTCTTTCAATGTCCTAGTCACATAACTGCTCAATTTTTACAAAAGCAGTTAGAATATACTCACAATTCTACTTCCATTTGCTCTTCCTGCTTACGTTTTCTCTCTGCTCCTTCACGATCATGTTGGGCTTTTAAAATATTCCTTCTGTGAGGCCCTTGGATATTTCTTCCTTTTTTCTTCTGTACCATTTTAATTTTGAATAGAAAGGAAAACTGATTTTAGTAGCTGAAGCCATCAGTTGCTTCAGACATCTTGTAAAGATATATTTGAGCTTTCCCTGACTCATAAAAGTCGGTCTTGTTATGACTGAATTTCTGTTTATATGCTTTTCCAATATTGTTTTTATGTTGGATTCTTGTGCACTGCTTAGATTACGCAGTACAGAAATGCTTTTAAACAAAATAACTCCAAAATAGCCCCATTATTTCCATGAGATCATCAGTACCACATGATGCACAGAGCATATCAGGTCCTTAAAAGTATTTTTGCCATGTGGCACCAAGCCATTGAAGTTGGCCACGGCTTTACATTAAAATCAGGTCCTAACAGTTTACCTCATAAAACAAGAAAAATACATTTCACATGGAGCACCAGAAACTAGCTGCAGAATATAGCTTGGCATGCACCAAAAGGTTTCCCTAACTGAAAGACTGGACAAACACATACTTTATTCCCTTCCTGCTCTTCTCCGTCTTCTTCAGAATCTGAGGCTGATGCTGATCCCACTTTGGGAGTTTTCCTTTTTGGCTCAGCTTCTTTTTTGCCTTCTTTCTTCTCTGGGTCTTTTTTTACATTGTCTTCTTCTCTTTGACTTTCCTCATCCTTTTTTTGCAGTTTTTTGGGTGGTTTTTCTTCAGCTCCCTTTCTTTTACTCTTATCTTCCTCGTGAACACTAAAAGCAATCCAAACCAAAACAGAATACAGTGGTACCTCGGGTTAAGTACTTAATTCGTTCCGGAGGACTGTACTTAACCTGAAACTGTTCTTAACCTGAAGCACTACTTTAGCTAAGGGGGCCTCCTGCTGCTGCCACGCCGCTGGAGCACGATTTCTGTTCTCATCCTGGAGCAAAGTTCTTAACCTGAAGCACTATTTCTGGGTTAGCAGAGTCTGTAACCTGAAGCGTATGTAACCCAAGGTACCACTGTACATTTTCTTTTACCCTCTAGCCAGCTCAATCTCCTTTTCCCTATGAAAATGAATTATTGCATGCGGAACCGTATCTACCAGGAGGTGAAGCCTCCGGAGGGGCATCATTGAGGCTCCTAGTGTCTGTCTGTCTGTCTGTCTGTCTCTGTGTGTGCACGCAAATGAACAAGGGTGCCAAACTGGGTCTTTGACCTGGGTGAAATAAAGCCTAGTTTTGCCCCTGTTTAATGTGAACTAAGGAATGGTCCATACTCCTGACAGCCAACACAAAATTACTTACAGGAGCATGTAAAGCTACTTAACAGCTTGTGGCTCACCATGAATCCAATGATGTTTTCTGAAGCAGCAGCCCTGTGTGCTCCCTTTCATAATGAAGTGTTAATCACTTCATGGATCCAACCAGTCAATCTCCATCTAGTAGCTGTAATAATCCATGAACAATCTAGATCAAGAGACTAGGTGATGTTTCACACATGGCCCCCGCAGCAAGTTGCTCACCTGCTTCTATCCTATGTGGCTGCAGGGAATCCATTGCAATAGGGAGAAGTTCAGTTAGAAATCAAAATGTCTCTTCTGACCTAAAATGAGACTTGGCTATATGTTCATAGGAACCTGCCTGAGGGTATAGGGCATGGCAAATCTGGGGTGAAGCAGAGGTCAACCTATAATAGCAATATGCCCCTTCAAGCACTCATCTGTCAAGTCATTCATACATACTTGCATATTTGATGTAATTTCTATTTTAACCCATTGCATTCCTAACTCTCCATGACAAATGCCAATGCTTAAAAACAAACTTACACATCACTCTCAGGAGGGCAGACTGGTTTAATCAATTTTGGTCTTCCTCTGGGTTTTGGAATCTTTACTTCAGAAGCTGATTCATAAAAAAAGTTTTAATTAAATACAGCCTAACTATTTCACTTTAGCTGATCATTAAAAGAAGAAATTAAAAAGCCAGTAGTAGAGCTTTCTCTTCAACCCAATTTTAATTGACTGTCTTGGAGAGAATCATCCGTACAAGATGACTAATTTAATTAAGCCTAGATGCTGCAGCCCAGGATGTGTTAACCAAACAAAATATACTAATATGTAGAGTGTTATGAAAGGCCTAATACACTGGCTTCTTTGTTTTTCCATAGAGGCAAACAGTTGCAGTCCTTAATAAGCATGCTAATTTATTCTATACTAGAAAATGTACCAAACATACATACACATAAAATAACACACTTTTATTAACATATGTTCTGTATACTTTTGTAACTCTAAAACTGGAGGTTTACAACAACATTGCTCCCAACTCCATAGATAATTATTAGCATAGCTCCCAAGTTTGCAGATACCAATGACATATATTGTTAGATGTATGCCTATGGGATGACAGAAGCAAATTAACCATGCACACTACAATCCATTATGTGTTTGTATGCACAATACTATCTTCCTGTCCCCGTGAAGTTTCACCTAAATATTCCCATTTTAGCAGGTACCCTAGACTCACAGCATAAGAATAAATTTCAGGGGGAAGAGGATAGATGTCTTTGTAAACTGCAGCTATCCCAAATATATTTATTAAAATACTGCAGATGGGCAGATCTCGCTGATCACTGCATTATTGCAGGAGTACAGAAATATACAGAAAGTTTACAACCCATTTTCAAAAAGGTATTGTACAAATGAAACAATGCAATCAAATACATTCACATTAGTACCAAATAGCACAGCTTCATATGTAAAACAATGTTCTATAATAATTTTGTATGACGACGTTACCTGTAGAAAGATCTTTAAACATTTCAAGTTTAAATCATCATTTTGGCCGGTGTACAGTATAAGCAGAATCAAGCAGTAGAGATCTCTCTACCCAATATAAGCACACAGAAAATCAATCCAGGGAGATTTCTCCATATACAACATGCTAGTTTATCATGAGCAGTATGGGGTTTTTTTGGGGGGGGGGTTGTTTTTCCTGCTGGGATGGAGGAGAGGGAGGAGAAAACATAGTTCAACTGACTGCACACATTAGGAACATTTTACAGGCTCTGTAACTTACCAGCTGGCCTTCCTCTTTTAGGACTTGCTTTTGGAGCTGTAGGCACTGCAGCTGTTGCTGCCACTGCTGCCTCTTCAACTTCTGCTTGTTTTTCAGCCTGTATTGAAAACAAATTTCCTCATTTAATTTGAACAAACTGCACAACTGTTCCAAATGTTGGAAGAGCTTATGAAAAATGGATTTTATATAGTATACAGCATAATATATCTGGTTCAGACTGGAAAGATGCAAGCTGAAGTCCCTATTCACTGAGACACTTTGAGTCTGTCACCAGGTTGGATCCTAAGATCCTGTGTGTGCTGCTCAGGGAAAGGGAGCTCCCACTGCTTGCTGATTAAAGAAGACACAATTCCCCCCCAATGTTTCCTTTTCCACCTGAAAATCTGCTTCAGGGGATAAAGAAAATAGATTTTAAAAGGGGCTCCCCATTAGCAGGAGCCCCACTTGACCAAATATCATTAGGTTCATTTGTATCCCACCCACTGTCGTGGAAGACAGAGTAGGCGAAGGGCAGGAAAAAAGTGTGACTGATAGTAAGAGTAAAAAAAAAAGGACTGATTTTATACATATTAGCAACATATTCTGAAGTAATGAATTTTTTGTAGTAATTGTTAAGGTTATTTTTGTGTGTCTTTTCATAGGCAACCAATGGTTTTGAAAAACAATTGACAATCCAATCTGTATTTACCAAACTATAAAAGTTCTAAATATTACCTTTCTTTTTCTCCCCCTCCTAGCCACCTTAGGGATAGGTGCATCATCTGATTTCTCAATATCCTAAGGGCAGAAATAGTACTAAAATTAACTATAAAAATTGTCTGTGTAATTTTGAAATTCTTAAGTTTATGCTAACGCCCCCACCCACCCCATGGAATTCTACATGTCCCAAAGAAGGTGAGTTTAAGGGATTTCTTTTTCTCAAGCAGCAGCCCACATGCTGCATGGCAAACTACCTTTAAAAGGAGAAGATTTTTGACAGCACTTCATATAGCACAAGGGACTTGCCATTCAAGGAAAAAATACTCATTTATACACTTGAAAGTGCGCTCTAATTAAATGAGATTTGTTTTTAGATGTGTTTAGGTCTGAGGCACATTAATTTCATCAAATTGCACAGCTCAAATCTATTTAGCTAGCTATACTCCATTTACATGGATATTTATACTAGGTCTGTGCAAACTAACTACAGCCCCCTGAAGCAATTCCAGCTCACCATTGTTTGTAGTCTTCTCTCATCTCTAAGCCATTGTTTGTATGTTACACTGGTTAGGTAAAAACTGCAGTTCCTACCTGTGCCCCTGGGGTCATGTATAAATGTTTGGGCCTATGTTCCTCCTCTTATACACACCAGCACTGCCTCAGTTACTAGCTAGGATGGTCAGCAACAATAGCATCGACTTCTCCCACAAGGAATCATGTTACCCTGCCAGTATAGGAATGTTCAAGGGGTGAGGCAATAGCTTAGTAGTAGTACATATGCTTTGAATGCAAGAAGACTTAAGTATGAGTCTCTGTCTTCTTCAATAAAAGCATCAGATGGCAGATATTGGGAAAGACCAGTTAGTACTGGTTTTAATAAACTGAGGCTGTGCTAACCAAGTCAGGCTCACATTGCTGCAGCTCCCCAAATGCCAGTGTAACAAGTGGGGTGAGCACCCAGCCAGAGGATGAGATAATCCCTGCATAGCTATGGCCTGGTTCACATGTAATGCTTCAATAATAATTCTATAAGCAGCAAGGAGGTGAACCTTTCCTCCTGTACTGCTGGGAGGACAGCTTCAGCTGTTTCGTTTCACTTTTTATAAAATGTGTCATTTCATATAAACCATACACTCTAGTTTGTTTAATGAGCCAGCTTTATAACCCACATTTTAAAGTTTACTTACTTGGAAACTGACCAGTTTATTTTAAACAAAAATCCAGCAAGCCAAGATTTGTTGAAAGTTGAAATTAAAGTAGGACTTGCATGGGGGGGGAGGGGCAATCAAGCCTCAGAGAATGCAGAGGTTCCTTTTTGCATATGCACAGAGCACTAAATCATGGTTTGGCATTTAATGCAAACACCTCTCATGTCTACTTCCTTCCTTCCTTCCATTCCTGGATTCAGAGGTGCAAAGTGGAGTTGGCACTACTTCCTCCAACTTGTTCAGTAAGCAATCTGCATAGACCATCTGCATCGGACACATCCTCACTATGCAATTAGTCTTGTGAGCTGTTACCAAACTTTAAAGAAGACGGGGGTCAGTCCTGGGAGTTGGAGACAGACCCGCAGCAATATGCACTAATGGAGAAACGGTAGCACAAAAAGAGTGCAGTATAACAGTGGTAGCAATGAGCAGAGAGAAAATGTTACAGAGAGGACAAGGGGTTCAGAAAAACCTGTGTCACTACAAAGAGAGGAGAACCTATGTTGTATTGTGTACAGAGAGAAAAAAGTATTTATGCAGAGCCCAGGTGCTGCTCAAAATGGGAAGCTGTGTGTGACCCTCATTTCCCAAAATTAAATGTAAACTGGGAACAATAAAAAAGAACAACAATCCAAATTTCTCGAAGTCACATACTTCACTAGGTTTTTCTGAAGAATCATCATCTTTCGAGATTTCCATCTCTTTTTCTTCTATTTCAGCTTCAGAGGTTATATTATCCTGCTTAACTGAACCCTGGGAATGAGATACAAATATCATTTTTAAAAATTTACATCTATGTAAGGTCTGTATAGGTGCCTAATGATGAAAGTGCAGTCCTCATGAAGCTACATCAGAATTTGTTTTTGAAAGGCAAAGTAAACATGGTTAACTGTATCCATATGATTTTTTTCATTTTCCAAAAACTTATACTAACATAGATTTCCTAATCTGGGACTGGCAGACACATATAAAATATGTGATAAGAGGATCCCAATGAGATATAGGTTCAGTCCTAAAAATCTTCATCCAAGCTGTCAGAAATGCTCTTTCCATGCAGAACATAGACAGGATATACATAACTTGTACCTTTTTAATCAACCTTTTCTTTTACTAGTGGCCTGTAAGGGGCGTGTCATTGTAAGGTTACCAGGCATACTGGCACAAGTGTCTCAGGTTCCATTTGAACCCCAAACTCTAACATAAGTAGCAGGTATCTGAAGTTCCTCTGTTATCATCATACATTGACCTTAATGCCCAGAAATATTCTGTGCCCCAGAACACTCTCATGCAAGAGAAAGCCATCAGCTCTCTTAACTCAGAGCTGAACAGGCACTTAAGCATGGTTGTGTGCCATCTATTTCTTTGGGATTCAAAACTTTTTCAATAATACACATTGGAGAAAAACATCACAGGATGAGCATCAGTTTAGAAGGTCAACAAGACTTTATGTTCTGTATACAGCTGTAACTATATGAATACGGAAACGGTGTTTCCATGAGCTCTGGCACTCGTCACAGTATCCCATTGTGCCAGAAGCGGTTTAGTCCTGCTGGCCACATGACTCAGAAAGCTGTCTGTAGGCAAATGCCGGCTCCCTCGGCCTGAAAAGCAAGATGAATGTTGTACCCCATAGTTGCCTTTGACTGGACTTAACCGTACAGGGGTCCTTTACTTAACTATATGAATATTAATCAGGTGCATTAATTGTATTCTTTTTGAGGCTGGCTAAAAACCTTTTTGTTTAGTCAAAGCTATCTAAACAGCTTAGAGTTGTTTTTTTAATTAGCCAGTATATAAATCTTGTTAAATATAAATTAACATCAAAATTGCTTTGTGTAGAACTTTATGTAAGTTGTGCCTTGGCTACTGGAAGTGTGGAGCTTCTTTCTGAATAACAAGTGCTGAGCATTCTGCCCCTCCTGTGTTCAGGACACCAGTCTTGTTCAGTCCACAGATAATGAAGTGATCTCAAGTCAAAATCAGCACATGGCTTCCCGCCTTATCTTATTGGGAACCTGATTCCCAATTAATTGTTCCTATAACCAGTGGCAGAGCTTCATGCTCTGGCACTGGGGGGGGGGGCAGAGCAGGCAGGGGCGGGGCGTCCAGCCGCGATGGAACCCCGCCAGGATTGTGCTGCCAGGAGCAGTGCGCTCCCCCCACCCCCCTCTTCCTCCGCCAGTGCCTATAACATCTATGATGTAATGGGCTATGCAACAGGAACAAGAACAGAGCTAGCAAAGACTTCAAATCAGGTGGAGAAGTGATTGCCTCCAAAAGCCTAAACAGAATTCAAAGGAGGAAAATGGTCCAGTTTTCATGTCCCCACCATCCATTTGCAAACAACTTCCCTCTTGCGTCTGTCCTTATAACCTTGATGAAGATGTTCTGGTTTCTTAAACCAATTTTCTATTATATCCAATGAAGGAAACTGATTTACCACTGCCTTTTCCTCTCATACTGCACTTTATACCCTCACCTTTGCCCTATCTTTAACATTACAAGGTGATCGTATACTAAGTTATACTCAGAGTAGACCCAATGAAATAAATTCTTAGCCACTCACGACTAACTTAAATCATAGAATTGTAGCATTGGATGAGATATTGATCACTTACTTTAAGAGCAGTCAGCTTTTTCCTTTTGGGCACCATTTTTTGTTCATTGTCCTCTGTGGTATCTAAGCTAGTTTCTTCATCAGTTTCTTTAACAACTGTAGGGTTAATAGCTGGATGGGGCTATGGACAAAAATATTGACAACATATACGTAAATCAGCAGGAAACAAAGACACAAGAACAGCAATTTCAAAATTGTGTGATTAAAAACAATTAAATATATGCAACGTTTTTATACAACACTTCATCGTATAAAATTTCAGGGTAGCGTGCTGCATAAAGCAAATATTAAAAACACTATACAGAAAACTTCAGTGATTAATGGGAAAATTGTAATAAAATTTACTCAAAGGCTCATTGAACTCACCAGGGTTTACTATGTAATGAATTTAGAAATCCACCCTACAATTAAAGGACTGCATTCAACATAGCACTAAATAGGTTGTTCAGTCAATGCAAGCATTTCCTTTGGGGTTTTTCGTAAATGTTATTGTACTAACCTAGAAGCATACTGATACTTCCCTCATTGGCTACATAAGGACCAGCACTTGGAGAACTGAGTTTGCTGTAAGGATATTTGGGGTAGCCAATGTAGCATCTTCTAAATGTTGCTGGATTACAACTCCCATCATCTCCAACCACTGATCATTTTGGCTGGGCATAATGGGAGTTTGAGTCCAACATCTGAAAGGCTCAACATTGGCTACCTCAAGTATATACAATTCTTTCTTGTCAACAAGCCTTGTAAGAAAGGTCCGCAGCTGCTGCCACTCACTTGTTCTACAAGAATTGTGCTACCTATTTACTCTGGCAGGGGCTGCCCTTCCCTTAGGAAGAAAGCTTCTCAAAAAGGCCTGGGATTGACCATTTGATTAACTGTGAGGAGGTACTCTAAAACGGAATAGTAGTCATGTGAGAAGATAGGTAGAGGCAATGGCATGAAATGTCCAATCCAGTAACGGGGAACCTGATCTATTAAACCACAACAGCAGCATTCTGATACCTATGGTTCCTGAAAACACCATATTGGCATAATAGGCTCAGGACACAGAACAGACACTGTCAGGTCAATAAGGTACTAGAAATAGCTGACTAAATTGTTAGTCTATACACATTAGACAGTAACTTACCTGCTGAGTAGAAAATTTTACTTTTGGATTGTTCACAATTTCCCACAAGCCTTCATTGAAGCCTTTCCTTTTATTTTGTTTGCCATATTTGTCTTTGTTTTCCTCATAGGGGAATATATCTTTTGGTCCCAAAAATGCTCTACAAAGAAAGTGAGACGCCCAAATATTCAAGGTACACTCCACATTTCTTATTAAAACTGGTAATTTGAATGGGAACCGTTTAATATTTAAACCTATTCTTTTAGAAAAGCTTTTCTGAGTGTCATTATTAGCATTCACTAATGAATATAAAGGCTATAATTTCTAAAAGGACAAATTCCTCACCAGCAGCCACAGGTAAATAGTAGAAGTTTTCTCATACACTTGTAACTGAGAACCTAATGTATTCAGTGCTATTTATTCTAAAATTATCAGGAAGAAACAAGAAAACCAATATTGTAGATATTTAGCACTCAAATGCCCCCAAACAACAAAAGCATCTCTCCAAACCTGGCAACAGAAGTACAGGTGAGAATCCACATTTTGAAGCAATATATGCAGGAACAAAAACAGAAGATCCTGACTTCAAATACATAGGTCTCAGTAGGCTGTAACCACACACGTACATTATTTTGGGATTGGAATGTGGAAGTGAAGTCATCCCCCAAAATGAATTAATAAAATATTCAATCCATTTTCCTATCCCTGACTCTCTCCATCACTACTAATCCTAAGTGGCATTTTGCACATTCAACAGTGCTATTGTAGTGAAAAGTGCTGTATCAGTTTTGAAGTTATCAGGGAAAGGATTGAAATTTGACAGTAAATATAATACTACTACATGTCACACTGGAATACTGTGCCTAGATCTAATAATTCCAACTGAAAAAATAACACTGTAGCATTGGGCAAAGTGCAAAGTAACTAAATTAGGAGGGAGAAACTGCAATTTTTTTATATTATAATGACCTTGGATCATAAACATTGATTTTATGCTTTGACGCTAAGCCTCCACTTTGGCATTTGCTACAATAAGACTGCACAAAATGTATGGAAGGCCTAATTCTCAAAGAACTGTGGGTCATGGTGTAAACAGAAGCTGGTCTAACAAAGTATAATGCATATATTCCTTTCACATTTTCTTTCCAGTCTCTCTCTACAATGCCCGACACACTGTCTGCTACTTTCCCCACTCATTCCTACTCCACAGTGTCTCTTAAGAGCTGGAAACTGCTCCAGGGCGCAAAGACCTGCAGGAGAGGCCACTTCACACTAGTTCTATGCTATGCCAAATAACTACCCACAATTCTCAAAACACTTCGCCTCAGCTCCCATGAATGCAGGGTGTACTTTTTGGACACTTTTGTGATGAGGGGAAGGAACTCATAGAAAGCTTATTAATAATTAAATTTGAATTATTTGAGTTCCCTTCACCTGTACATCTCAGGAAAGTTCATAGCATATACAGGATAAAAACACAAAATACGCAATAAAAACAAGAACAAAACCAAAACAAACCAATAATCCCCTCCCTGGTGCAAACACATTTAAAAAGATGTAGGATGTTTGTCAGACCAAGGCCTGGTTGAAGAGGAACATTTTCACCTGATGCCTAAAAGTGTATAATGAAGGCACCAGACAAAGGCGATATTGCCTCTGATAATGGAGACAGTACACAGCCATCATGATAGTATCCTAATGTAATTTAAATACCATCCAAGGTAGTAGCAAATGCTAAATATTCTGGTAGTGATTTTTACAATGTACCCTGTGAATAAGTATTTTTTGTCTATCTTGAATCTACCAATATTCAGCTTCATTGGATTCTAGTATTATGAGGGGGATAAATCCTTTTGTCTGTAACCTTTTTTTTCAAACCATGCATAACCTTATACATCTCTATCATGTCCCTCCTCATTTGCCCTTTTTCTGGACTAAAAAGCCCTACATGTTGTAATCTTTCCTCATAGAGAACTTGGTTAGGTCCCTTCATCATTTTGGTTGCCCTATGCTACACGTTTTTCAGCTCTAGATTATCCTTTTTGAGGTTCATTGACCCACACACCAGCCAATAAGAGCAGTAACGGTTGTTCTTTGTTTCTGTGGGTTTCAACTTCCAGGGCCTCCAAAGGTCAGAACTACAACAAAGAACTCACACCTCCTATCGGCTATAGCATGACAAGAAGTCCTGGTCATGTACTGACATACACTGTTGATTGTGGCAAAATTAAATAACTACAAGTGTAATATAATACAGAATAACAAACAGGGTTCTGTGTTTAGAAAACAAATACTCTTTAGACTAAGCCTGGGAAAAGATCAGTTTCACTAAGTTAACCCAATGTAAAAATGATATTGTCACGCCTCTGTGCTCTAAAATATGTACAATCTATAGTTCAACAGCGAAGTAACTCTATTTAAACCAGTATAGCTTTGTAAATTTAGGACTTACGTTTCATGTGTGCCAAAAAAGAATATAGGCATTTTATTTGTAGGTGGCTTGACTGCTCCATCAGGAACTTCATCCACCTAAGAAAAGGGGGGGAAAGCAACATTTACTCTAAACGAAACACTTTGATTTAGTAGGAAACTACTAAAAGGGGTAAAGAAATCACTGGTGGTTATAATGTTCAGAACACTTGTGAAGTAGGTTGAAAACAGAAGGTCTCACCTATATAAGATGTTAGTCACTGACCACCAAAGACAACAGAGTCAAAACAATTTTCTCTTAAACTGCAATCCTATGTACATTTAATTGGGAGTAAACCTCACCAAGCAGAGCAAGACTTATTGAAAGCAAACATGTATAGGATCATGCTAATAATGAGGGAATGACTCCCTGCTAATTCTGACATTGATTTTGTTGGCTGCTGGAAGAAGGTATCAGTTTGCCTCCCAGTTATAACTGCCCAGCAAGGAGGCATTTCTTTTAATTAGTGTGGTGTTATCCAAAGGGACCACTTTGTTTAGGTAACAAAGCACCATCCTTACAGTTACAAAAGAGCATCAAATTAGCTGTGACAGACAGTTTCACAGGGCAAAGCACTGCAAGGTGGAATTTATTTATTCTTCACTAAATTTATTCTTCAAAAAAGGTACTTTAAAGGGACACTACAGTGTGAAACAGTTTAATTAGAACTTATGAAGAACTGACCTGGATCCTGCAATTATCATCTGAGGCCCTTCATGGGAGGTCTGAATAGGAGCAACACAAGAACAGGCCTTTTCAGTGGTGACTCCCGACTTGACGAATGCTCTCCCAAGGAAGGCTCACCTGGCACCATCTTTATCTAGTTTTAGGCTCTAGGCAAACTGTTCTCTTTACTTGGGCTTTTGGTCCTTAGGTTGTTTTTTTAAGTATTTATGGCCTTTTTTGGAAGGGAAGGATCTGCTAGAACTGTATTTTATTTGTATAGATAAGTCTTTTATTGAAAGGTTTTTATTGATTAGTTTTAGTTTTAGTGTTGCATGTGTAAGTCACTCTATTTTCTTTTCTACTCTGTGTAAATTCTTTTCAATGTGTAAGGTGACCAAGTAATAGTAATAATAATGAAGTTGGATTCTATCCATTTTGGTCTGAATAGGGACAACAGTAAATCTAATCATTGTATTATGACAATAATTGCTATGGTGAACAATCACCATTCTTAATTTGCATTCTTTTAAATGCAGATTTAATCACAGACTGCCACACTTGCTAACTGATGCATGATTCCATAAAAGCTTGTGCTAAACTTGTTAAATCTTCAGGTTACAAGACTTTGATGAACTGCTCTTCAGATGTCTTAATTTTTATAATGTAGCCAGCATAATGTGGCATGTGGTTAGGTGAATGTGGAGAAAAGAAACCCAAAGGATCCATGCTGAACTATTTTTATTTTGGCAATATAGTGCTATGGAAAAAATGTCAAATAAGATTACAGGGTGGGCAGTATGAAAAACCATTAGGATCTGTGCTGTGATCTAGTTCAGTGTTTCCCAACCAGTGTTCCGCGGCACACTACTGTGCCGTCAGACATTGGCTGGTGTGCCGTGGGAGGGAGGCGGGCGAGTCGGGCGGTGAGAGGCGGCGGCGGCGAGGATCCGCGTCGAGCCGGGGGCGGCTCCGCGGTGGTGGTGCCGAGCGGCGGGGCAGCGCGTGCAAAAGGGAGGAGCGCGAGACAGCGGAGGAGGAGGAGGCCGGCATGTCCGGGCAGCAGCAGCAACAACAGCAGCAGCAACTCCCGGCGACGGCTCCTCAAGCCCCGCCGCCGCCCCCTCCTCCGCCCGCTATCGCCGCCACCACCACAACAGCCGCCGCCGCCTCAGTTGCCGCCGTCCCTCAGTCCCTCGCTCTGCTGCCTCCTCCCACCCCCAAAGCTTGGAGGTTCCCCGGCAAGGGGGAGGGAAAAAACTTTCACTTTCGTGCGTCCCTCCCGGCGTGACGCTGCGCGCTGACGTCACGGGGCGGGGCTTTAATGGTGGTGTGCCGTGAGATTTTTTTTCAGTAAACAGGTGTGCCGTTGCCCAAAAAAGTTTGGGAAACACTGATCTAGTTTGTGCACCTTTGAATGCTGGTGTGTGATTCTGTGTCATGCAGAATTGCCCCAAATCTTTTTTTCTCCCCCCCCCTTTTTAATGTATTTGGATAAATATTGACCGACTTCCAATGGGACACAGGTGGCGCTGTGGGTTAAAGCCTCAGCGCCTAGGACTTGCTGATCGAAAGGTCGGCGGTTCGAATCCCTGCTGCGGGGTGCGCTCCCGCTGCTCGGTCCCAGCGCCTGCCAACCTAGCAGTTCGAAAGCACCTCTGGGTGCAAGTAGATAAATAGGGACCGCTTACCAGCGGGAAGGTAAACGGCGTTTCCGTGTGCAGCTCTGGCTCGCCAGGGCAGCGATGTCACACTGGCCATGTGACCCGGAAGTGTCTCCGGACAGCGCTGGCCCCTGGCCTTTTAAGTGAGATGGGCGCACAACCCCAGAGTCTGTCAAGACTGGCCCGTACGGGCAGGGGTACCTTTACCTTTACCTTTTTGACCGACTTCCAAGCAAGTCTTTCGGTACTGGTGAGCAGCATCTTACTTTGACCTTTTCCTCAACAGGCCCCAGTTAGCTCTCTTCAATTTTTTTAAAAAAAGTTTATTAAAGATTTTCCTTGGTTACAAACCTACATACAGCTTCTGGTTTTTTTAATATTTTGATGTGAGACACTAATGTTATAGAAAGTATAAAGAAGAAGAGAGCAGGGGAGAGAGAAGGGAGGTGATAGTAAACTTTCATCCTTTTACATAGTGTATTCTTAAAACAACACCAACCCAATATGAAAGCGTTACTTTGGTAGATTCTATCTGTTATTTTTCCTTGGCAATGACCACCCCCTGCCCTCCCCCCACCTTACACTGTATACAACATCAATGTCTCACATTGAATGTTAACTGGTCAGTAGAAAAGACTCTAGACTACGACCTGAAAATAAGAGACAACAAACATACTTTTCTAACCCAGACATCTTTAGGTAGATGGATAGGTATATTTTTTATTACAGACACATGCAACCCAATGTGTCCCTACTAAATTACCCAAACTAATACCAGTGTACTGGTGAACTAATGCCAGTGTACTGGAAAAAGCAAAGATCACCAGTGTTGAAGCAATGATTCTTCAACATCAACTTTGTTGGACTGGTCATGTTGTGTGAATGCCTGATTATCATCTTCCAAAGCAACTACTCTATTCCCAACTTATGAATGGAAAGTGTAATGCTGGTGGTCAACAAAAGAGCTTTAAAGACTCTCTTAAGGCAAATCTTTAAAAACGTAGTATAAACAATGACAAGAGGAAAACACTGGCCTGCAAGCGCTCCAGTTGGAGAACAGCCTTTACCAAAGGTGTCATGGGCTTTGACACAAAATAAAAAAAAAATCCTTCCAGTAGCACCTTAGAGACCAACTAAGTTTGTTATTGGTATGTGCTTTCGTGTGCATGCACACTTCTTCAGATACCGTGGACTTTAAAGACATTTGAACTCAGGACACAAGGAAGAACCATGCTAAGAGAAAGGCATGCTTGGCAAACCCTCACCAGGATCCACTCCCGCCCGGAAACCTATGTCCCCACTGTGCCAGGACGTGTGGATCCAGAATTGGTCTCCACAGTCACTTATGGACTCATTGCTAAAACCATGTAAATTACCCAAAGCTACGCCATGAGCAGGTAGTGCTCTCAGCCATTCACCTGATTTGGCCCAATCCATTTGCCCAACAAGTTTTTTGGAGGGAGGAATGTGACCCTTTTTTTTGCAGGTCATTAAGACCACCTAGCTGGAAAAAAAATACCCTGAGCCGAACCGCGGCATGTGGGCACCTTGCAATGTGATGGAGAAGTCACTTCCAGGGACGCCACGAACACGCCCCCTCCCTCCCCAAGAGACGGGTGAACCCCGAACCACCCCATTCCTGCAAGAAGAAAAAAAAGCGGGTGGAGGGCAAGGGGGCGCGTCCCCCACGGACGCCCCCCCGCGCGTGAAAAGCGCGCTCGTGGGAACGCAGGTGAAGGAGGGATGGATGAGGGAAGGAGGAGGCGGCGCCTTACTGACCCGGGCTGGCCAATGCGGGTAGCCTTTCATCTTGGCGAAGATCAGGTCCCCGGGTTTGAAATCGCAGCTCATGTTGTTGCTGGTGCTGCTGCTGCCGCCGACACGCGAAAACACCGTCCTCACGACCCTCTTGAGGGAGGAAACAAGGGTTGTGGAGGAAGCACAGCGTCTGAGGTAACCGCAAACACACACGCACGCACATAGATCGGTATACTATATCGGTATAATAGTCAAGGTTTCCCCCTCAGGATCCGCCTCCCCGGTGCTTCCCGGGGCCGCCAGGCCAGCGCTGCCGCCTCTTGCCCCGTTTTGGCGGGAAGGGCTCTCTCCATCGCTCTCCGTGTGAGGGCGGGAGAGGAGGAGGAGGAGAAGCCGCCGCCTCTCTTTTCCCTCACCGGACCCACCTCCCCCCAACCTCCCTCGCCTCACGGAGCCCCAACGGCCGCCAAGCAGCCGCTTACCTGCCCCGCGCACGCGCGCGAGAGAGACCCGCGCGTCCCCCTCCGAGGCTCCCCCCCCTCTCGCTCCCCCTCCCCTCCGCCCTTTCGTAAGAGGGAAGGGAAACAGCGCAGGGCTTGTCAGCGCGGTTCGCGCAGGCGCAGCCGCCCCCCTCGCGCCAGCTGCCTGAAAGCGCGCTCGCTCGCTCTCTGTCTGTCTCTCTTTCGCGCCTGAGCTCGGCGGCGTCCATCCGTATGGGGGGGGAAGATAGAGAGATCGGAGACACGCACAAATGTAGAAAACGCGCGTACACACTGGGTTCTCCCGGGGCAAGTGTCGCTTCAGAGGTCAGTGTGGGTGAGCGGGGAGGCTCGACACTCGGGAGATATGGCGAGACGTGAGAAGGGATTTCCCTTCTTTCCCTCCACCCCCGCTTCTTTTGGGGACAATGGTTCGCTCCGGCTCCTCCTCCCTGGGGCGAAGCGGAGTGATGTCATTTTAGGAGTTTGGGGAGGGCGCCTCTGCTTCGAAGGTGCTCCGAGGGACGTCAGAGGAGCTGCTCCCCCTCCCCCCCGGTCCCATGTCTCGTGTTGGTTGGGGGAACAAAACAATTAGCAATTGGTTTAATTGGCAATGAAATAATAACTAATAAAATATTTAATTATCACAGTGCGTGGGGTGCATGGGATATTATTGTTGCAATTAATGGTCATAAATTAATAGAATACTTAATAATCACAGTAATTATTTCAATAGTTATCACGGTGCGTAGGGTGCATAGGATATTGTTACAATTAATAATAATAGAATAAGCAAAAAGAAAGAATAATAAAAAATAATCACAGTAATTAGTGTGTATTGCTTTGTAACGATTTGTTGGGTCTTTGGACCGTAATAAAGATTGTTGTTGTTGTTGTTGTAATTATTGCAATAATTATCACAGTGCTTAGGGTGCATAGGATATTATTGTTACAATTAATGGTCATGAATTAATAAAATAATTAATCACAGTAATTATTGCAATAATTATCACAGTGCATAGGGTGCATAGGATATTCTTACAATTAATAATAATAAAATAATTTATAATCACAGTAATGATTACAATAATTATCAGTGTGTAGGGTGAATGCAGGATCAAGCCATAATTATTAAAGCAAAATGCTTGCGTATGGCTTGATCCTCTACACCTTATGCACTCTGTCTAAAGGAAGGGTAAATAGGATTACAGTTGTAAGGGAGTGGGGCAGAATCCCTGCTACAACCTTGTTCTTTTCCGCTGGCACCCCCAGCTCAAACCAACTCCAAGTCAAAGGCAAGACCTCCGCCTGAGAGCTGCTTTCTCTTAGAATACAGAAGTCGTTCTTATTTAGGAAATCCGTGCTTATAATCTTGGTTTAGCCTCCATTGACGGGCTTTGAGCTGTGCATTTGGGAGCATGGCTAGAGATGCCAATGTGAAGAAGTGCTGATGGAAAATATATGCAAGTTGGAGGAATGGCTTAGTTGTACGGAAGAAGTATATCAACAACTGCGAAGAAGGTGGAAATGTGGCAGGTGTCAGCAATGGAAAAAGTTGTGCCTACATTTTTATGATTTCCACACTGCTGATAGAGTTGTTGCTGTAAGGAAAACCATTGCCGGGACTGGAATGTATTCAGAGATGTAATATATGAAAGGTACCAGGATCCTGCCGGCCTTTGCCTCTGGTACCTCTGACTCTGCTGTGCCAGAGTATTAGCCAATGTACTTTCGTTTAGTTACTATAGGGTTGGGGGTTCAGATCCTACATTCAGGTCAGCAAGGATCTGTCCCCTTAAAAAAATTTTTATTAATTTTTAATGTTTATGCCTCGCCTTTCAATCAAATTTTTAGAGTAGGCAGCAATAATGCACTACCACCGCCCAAACTCACACATCCCTGCAACCCTTAAGTTCTCTGGCTGATGGATGGAGCCATAATAGGTTCTCTTTAGTTCTGCTGTCTTGAATATTCTTTCTGGCAGGGAAAGGGAAGAAAGTTCCCTGGAACTGTTCCTTCTCCGGTTGATTGGAAGGAGAACAGCTATTCGCCATGGTGGCTAAAACTGAACTTCTACGTACAGAAAAAGTATATCTTGGAATACCAGAGGCTGAGAAAAAAAATTAGGAACGGCATATCATTTTCACATTCTGCTTTGTTGGGCTGCTGTTTGATTGCTTTTGGAAACAGAATACTGGATTAGCTGGTCTTTGTTGTCATCTATGAAGATACCGTAATTATTATAGATCAGTGGTTCCCCCAGAATTTTTCCTTCTGGACCACTTGAAGATCGGTGAGGGGCCTTCGTTGAACACTTCTTTTTCTTTTGGCCTGTTGTGGCAATTGTAATGCACAGTGCTAGGTGCTGAGCAATTTTAAATTGCATTTAAATTGCTTCATTTATTTCTTATATATTATGCTATTGTATTAAATTTTCAGGAATTAAAAATCAATAGGAATATTTAATGCTATGAATGTGCCATCTCCACAAATGCAGACACACTACATAATACCACCTAAATGAAACAATTTGAGAACCCTGTATACCGTAAATCTTGTGTTCAAGTGGACCTGGAGTCAAATCCCTGCTCAAAAAGGAAGCTCATTCTCAGTTTTAGCTACCTTCGCGGGCTTGTTGTGAAGCCAAAATGCTGTTCTGGGTCCATTGATAGAAGGATGAAATAAAATGGAATGAGCAAATTATTCCCTCAAAAGTAATAGTATCAAGTGTTGCCACTGAGCATATGTGGGAACTGCTTCAACTTTCTGCATGAAATCTCATGAGTGAGTCTGCTGGGTGCAGCTGCTGGTTTAAATTTTAAAATGCTATTTTGAACGCCATTACAAATTGCAAAGCCATAGGTTTGCATTGGTATGTTTAAAAAACCTACACAGCCACGTGCAGCTGAACATTGGCATGAGTTGGCACTTAATTTAATGGTGGCCCTGCACCCTCAGTGATACTGTGAGCTGTCCGCAAAACTCACAGGTCTTGCAGGATGGTGCAACAAGTAGCTAATTTCTTAGCTAGTGTGATTTAAGTAATTAAAAAGAGTGTTGGACTAGGGTTGGAAAGACATCATGTAACCTCAGGGCAGTCCCCATCTACCAACATAATTTACCTCAGTGTGTTGTGGCAAATCTAAGAGGAGGAGTGCTCCAAGCTCCTTGAAGAATGGGAAGGATAAACATATAATAAATGAATTAAATACATTTCTAAAAAGGGAGGTCCTGCTATCAGGACTCAAACCTATGTAGAAGCATGTCTTTCCAAACCACATGCCCCCCAGTAGTTTATAGATACTTAAGACATGAGGAAATTGCCAGCCTCATATCATTAACCAGTTGAAACCCCTTGTGCTCCTCTGACTTTTAAGGGAAAAAAGACAACAATCAATAGTTTCTGCTGAAGAACAATGCTGAAAAACAAAGTTCTATATTCAGCTTTGAATAATAAAGCAAATTGTCTTTCTCCTGAGCGAATTCAAATGTAGATTAAAAAGAGAACAGATATAATAGTACTCACTTAACTGCTTTTCAGTTTTACTGATGCTCATGCCTGGAGGCAAAACCTTGTTAATTTGAACAAATAGTTTTGGGAAAAGTCAGTAGATGTTGCTGTTGTTAAAAAAAATACTACTGATGCAGCAAAGTTTGGAATGTATTGTATTCTAAAATATTGTGCCAACAAAAGCAGGGTTGTATAGCAGCTTTGATTAAACAAGATCCTCCTTGCATTTTTCTATTCTTATTTACATCTACCCTGAGTCTTGAATGCTTCCTCCATCTGCTTCTACTGCACTGTCACCAACATGGGAATAGTCCAGAGGAAAAGGACATTGAAAGCAAAATTGTACTAATCAGTGTCTGAGTGATCATGTTGTTTTTATAGAACAAGAAACAAAATTATGTACTTTGACATATTACTGATAAAAATGGAAGCTTTTGTGTCATACAGAACTCATGTCGGGTTGAATGTAGAGAATAAAGAAACTTAAGAGTCTGTGGATTGTTATCAAATAATCTTATGCCATTTTAAATTTGCTAATTTTTAAGTTGCCAAAATTATCTTTTTGCTTCAACTGTTTAACATGACTACTCCCTGGGAAACTGTTACATGAGAATAAAAAAATGATACCTATATTACTTACGGTATATCCATAGATAAAAGTACAAATCATACTGAGAGTCATACAGTTGCAATCAAAATTATTCAACCTCCATTGCAAATCAGGCTTATTATCAAAATTAACAGACTTTTAGCTGTTTGCAATGAGCAAATCAAACAAAAGCAACTTAAATAGCTCAATACAACAGATGCTTCAAGTGGTTCCCCCTATTTCAGCTGAAATTGCAACTTATACTGGCTTCTCCAGTCTATTATTCAACCCCCTGAATAGAATCCCTCACAACAGCACTAAAAAAGTGTTGTCTCAAGCACACCTGATGCAACTAATCAAATTTTTTGGGGGGGGAGGTGAAGGGACCTTGGCCCTTAGGAGTTGGTTCCCATACATGGAAAATCTGACCCAAGGGAATGCAGCCATCAGGATGAAAAATGACCCCCCACTATGGATTGAATGAGTGAAACTTTATTTGCGTCAGCCATAGGCCATAGCAACAACATTGCAATATACACAGAAAAGAAATAAAAAGCTGATTATATAAAACACAGTCAAATAGTGGATCTTATTCTGATTGCCCCAGCTAAAAACCATTCAATATTTGCTGTCACCTGCTCATCTTGATCTGCCAAGAGAAAGGACACTGTGGCAGTGGTTGGGTGACCCGGAATAGACCAAAGAAGAGGGGTGATGATCACATTCCTCAAGTCTTTATAAAGAGTGCAAGTCAAAAGTGCATGCGCCGATTCAGTGCTGCCATCTCCACAGGGACATAAACGTTTTTCGTGTGGAATCTGTTGCAATCGTCCCTCAAGTATAGCCGAGGGAATACATTCAATCTTGTGAGAGTAAGTGTGCGTCTATATTTTGGAATTGCTAGGTTATGCAGATAGGATGCCAGAGAATCAAAATGGGAAGGTGGATTTCTGGCATGCCTTTTTCTGATGTCATTATAAATAAGGAGTGAGCTGTACATAGCAAACAAGCAAAGGGCAAATGGCTGGTTAGCTGCACCCACCATTGTGAGGCCTGAGGAAGTGATGATGATGATGCCTCTCCAGCTGGTGTTATTGGCTGTGGACGCCCTGTGATGTCATATAAGCACATGGCAGCTCAGTGGATATACAAAAGCGGCCCAAGGGGAAAGCCCAAGGCAAAGCTTGAAAAGGACACTGTGGACAACAGTTGTGTTATTCAGTACTTGGTGATCTCCTTCCGCATGGAGGCGAAGTGGCAAATGGAAGGAGGCCATCATCCGTCAATGAGATGCTGTGGAGCAATGAGAAGGCAAGTGTACCTGCTGAGCAGGACCGCGGCTTGAAAGCGGCAGATATCCATGGTTGGAAGCTGGCGATGGAGCTGGCAGAAGCTGTGATTAGCATGTGGAAGCCCGGGATGCTGCAGGGCCGAAGCTTGTGCACGTAAGCTGGTTGAAATTCACCTTCAGAAGTTCATTGACAAAAGCTGTGTGGATATTTGCGGGCTGATGCTGGGGTAAGTATGAATGGAGAGTGTGGACATAGGTCACCCACCAGACATGGGATGCCTGGGAACTGCATGTTCAGATAGCAGTGTAGGCTGCCCTCCAGGCTCTGGGCGAATGAACCACTAGATATTCATGGGTGGAAGCCAGCGGAGGTTGGCAGGCTGGCCAATGGAGGTGGTTGGATGATAACTATTGAACAAGGGTCATTCCCCTCACCATATCTGTGTTTGTCTTTCATGGATGTCACAAGCCAACGAGGCTTTCCCCGAAAGCAGCAATGAAGGGGACAGCAGAGTTTAAGCAAGCCATCTTCTACTTCTAAATCAAGGTATTTCTAAATACATCTAAGTAACGTTCATGACATTCCCCTTTCCAATACCAGGATGGGAGGCTGTGCAGATGCATCCCTAAGCAGTTGCCATGGGCTACAAACTTCCTGTGATGTCACAAATGGACAGGGTGGCTGAGGGCAAGAGGTAGTTACTAGTGGGAGGTGGCTGGAAGAAGCGAGAAGCCCCAGTAGATGGTTCAGGGGAAATTGGGGCAGGTAGGCAGGGCCAGCTGGATACGCAGAATTTGAATATGGGCTGACTCCCTTCTGTCTACTTGCGTTGCCAACGTTTGTTCTCTCAGGGCTCCTGTACCTGTCTCTCCTGGATCGCTGTAAAACAAGGAAAAACACAGGATTTTGGCCCCAGTAAACAGAAGAAAGTCTTACATTCGACACACGTCACTATTCTAAGGGGCAGGATTTGGCTTCTTTTGGAAGGTCACCTGTAAGCTTATTGTAATTCTCTAATATTTGCTCTTCCTTAAAAATATACACACCTTGACTGTTCATTGCAATTCTGTCTCCTTTTTCACACAGAAGCTTGCCTTCTCCCTCAACTAAGGAGGGTATTATTATCATAATACTTTATTATATTTTGCCGGAACAGCAGGATATAATCTAAAAGCACAATACTCAACACATGATGCTGGCACAAAAACCTTGCACATACACTTTGTAAAAGAACGAAAGTTTACTACCTGAAAGGTAGGTTAAACCAAGAGCCTGTGAGATTCATGATTGAATGGACATTAAACTCACTACTCGCTAGTCCAAGGCTCTTAACAATATATACAGTAGATTCTCATTCCTTTACACTCAGTGCTGAACACTGTGATGCAACTTGCAAATTGTAGTCACAATGATTTGCTAAACAATACGTTTTCTATTTTATCTGTGGAGGTATGTTACGAACCAAATGAAAGACCGATTTGGATGGAAAGAACCTTCAATATAAATAGAATCTGAATGTCCCTAGGTAAAAATCTAGTGCTGTTGCCAGTAATTATTCTCAAACGTTTTTTAAACCCCCCATGGTCCCAATTCGCCAACCTCAGACATGCATTAACGGTAATGTTGTTGGAACAACCTCATAGAATGCATAATTCCAACACAAAATATAACAATTGCCAAGTCATTTGAGAGAATCAAAGCAACATAAAACAATGCAAGCATTTAGGAAATTACACATCTAAAAGCTCGGCGAAATTCCAAAGCGAGAAAGGGAACTCTCAGATCTTTGCTAAAATCTTCTAAAAACAATTTCATAGCTGCGTTCTCAAACGCAGCTCCAATAACCAGTACGGAATGCCATTTATTCGCGCAGAATGCTCTGCACAACTGCCAGCAAACTAATATATTCTATATAATTATTATTTAAAAATGTATGCAGAAATAGCCGTGTGCACCTTGACAAGAGCCCCAGCCTTTTAACGGTTCCTGCATTTCTGCAGAGCGCCAAAACCGGCGGGAAATAAAATGGGGGAAAACCTTGCCTAGCGTCCCCCCCTCCGCGCATGCTCCTTTGCAACATCCGAAGCCGACAGTAGCTGGGAAGAGCCGCCCGGTCTCTTGCCCCTTTGGAACGCGTCGCGTCACAATCGGCAGCTCCTCCAATGGGAAGCCGCGTT